>NC_048307.1:61145305-61229867 GCF_013100865.1 Trachemys scripta elegans | reverse complement strand
CATAAGAACATAAGAAAGGCCGTACCGGGTCAGACCAAAGGTCCATCTAGCCCAGTATCCTGTCTACCGACAGTGGCAATGCCAGGTGCCCCAGAGGGAGTGAACCTAACAGGCAATGATCAAGTGATCTCTCTCCTGCCATCCATCTCCATCCTCTGACAGACAGAGGCTAGGGACACCATTCCTTACCCGTCCTGGCTAATAGCCATTAATGGACTTCACCACCATGAATTTATCCAGTTTCTTTTAAACTCTGTTATAGTCCTAGCCTTCACAACCTTCTCAGGTAAGGAGTTCCACAAGTTGACTGTGCGCTGCGTGAAGAAGAACTTCCTTTTATTTGTTTTAAACCTGCTGCCTATTAAAGGGTTATGGTCAAGCTGTAAAGAAGGAAAGCGGTTTGTTTTGGAACAATGGGGTATTCTTTTCAACTTAAGAGAAATAAAGGCCACATTAAAAAATCAGTTTTGGGGGATTTAGCATTATGTAGGAGGGACTTCTGTAGGACAAAGCCAGACAGATTTTATTAACTGAATTTGACCCTCAATGATTTCTCAGCTGAGAATTTTCTTTGCTTTTTTGAAAAAATAATATGTTTGAATAATATTACTATAGTCAGGGCCGGTGCAAGGAAGTTTCACGCCCTAGGCGAAACTTCCACCTTGTGTCCCCCCCCCTTTCCCCCCGCCCATGGCAGCTAACCCAGCCCCCTACCTGGGGAGCCCCCCCGCAGCAGCTATTCCCCCCTGCAGCTAACCCCACCCAGGTAGACCCTTCCTCCACGGCAGCTAACCCCACCTGGGGAGCCTCCCCTCCCCCTCCACGGGAGGCAGAGTGAAGGTGATCTGGGGCAGGGAGCGGGTTCCCCTGTGCACCCCCCCATTACTGCGGGCGGCCCTCCCCGCGTGCCCCCCACCCCAGCTCACCTCCACTCCACCTCCTCGCCTGAGCGGGCTTTTAGGCGCCCCCAACCACTAGGCGCCCTAGGCGGCCAGCTAGTTTGCCTAAATGGTTGCACTGGCCCTGACTATAGTCTGATTTAATATTGGATCTTATTTGATTATTAACTTGTGCTGAAGTCAGGAAAAAGTAGTACATGAAAGTGGGTCAAGTAATGCATTATGCTGGTTACAGAAATGACACTTGGTAAGCAGAATACATACAGTGCATTTTCATCAGTAATGAATTTCTAACTGTGGGCAATCAGTGAGGAGTAAACGTGTTTGAGAATGTATATAACAGCAATAATCCCACACACCACATTTAAGCATAACCATCAGCTATGAACCTATACCATGTACACTAACCATCTACTTCAACATGGAGCCAATTCAACATTCAGAATGAAGAACACAGCTATTTTTAACCACTGCCATTTGTGGAGGTAGCTATATTGTGGATGATGCTGGAAACAAGTGAGGTAAAGTGGAGAAACTGAAATGGTTTTAGGTTGCAAAGGTTGAATGAGGTCTTATCTAGTGATTCCCTGGTTGCATTGATGATTACTGTATTAGTTACTGTATTTGCCCAGTAAACACACTTCAATTTTTAAGACATGGTTTTAAACAAAGGAAAAGTCCCTACAACATGAAATTTAAAAATTCAAAGTCAAATTCTGCTCTTGGTCACATCAAGTGCAATACAATTGGCAGCTGCATAACAGAGTGCATAATTTGGCCCTAAGTTCTGTGTTTTGGTTGGTTTTGCCTTTTTATAAAACTGTTACTTATTTTCCCACCAAGTCCCTGACTTAGCTGGAAGGTCTGTCTAATCCACTCCCAACTCCTTTAAAGGCCTTTTAGCACGCCACAGGCAGCACATTTCTCCCCCAATACCATGCAGTTTTTTAGATGATGCATATTTTACAATTATATTATCAATCAAATTATCTGTGAAAAAGGCTCCGGGAAATTCAGGTTTATTCCTCTTTGGTTTTATTTCCCAGGTGGCCAATATAATGATCGATGTAGCTTAAAGAAAAACTGAAAAACTTTTTTTCCAAACTCAGCAAGACTATAGGCAAATTTTAAACCTCTGCTATTTCAAGGTATATGGAACATATGCATTAAAAATGGCAAAGTACTGTATTTTGAAAATGGTCAATTTAGTACAGCATCCTACCTCCTTGGCCAATTCATGGCCTAACCACTTACATAAGTATTCTGAAGAAAGTGACACTCTTTAAAGCTCTTTGCCAACTGTTCATACATACCTAGCCTAACTAGTCAATCCTGGTCAACTCTAGTCAATCAGTTTATGCCCTGGAGCATGAAAGCTTGCGAGTTCTTGGACTCTTTATCTTGGAGATTGCACTTGTCAGTTCTATTCTTAAGCACTTACTTTAATAGGAATCAAGCTTTGAAACAAAGGGATCCCACCATATGCAAAAGCTATATAATACAGGGGAGAGACATCATCTTGGTTCTTCACTGACTGTCCGACCCAAGACGACTCCTGGAAACACCTGAGGAACAAAGACTGAACTGGGGGAAGTGCAGAACCCAGGCTAAAGGGATTTTTAGCCTGTGAATGGAACACCTGGGGATTCCGAGCTGTAAGCAAGTTCAGCTTGCCCCTTAGGAATCTCCAGCCTGCTTGTATCATCACTTAGGGTGAGAATTTGCTATTCATATCCGATCTATGTCATATATTAAGCTTAGTATGCATGTTTTGTTTATTTGCTAAGTGTTCTGCTTTCTATCCTTTATAGTCTATCTTCTGTAGTTAATAAACTTATTTTTGCTTTATCTAAAATCTGTGTGTGAGCGTCATAACTTGGGGCAGAAAGCTATTGTATAGTCCTCTCCACATTGAGAGTGGGGGCCAATTTCATGAGCTTATGTTGTACAGTTCCAGTACAGTGCAAGACGGTATAATTTTGGGTTCACACTCCAGAGGGGGTCATGCCTGAGTAGCTGGGAAGTTGCCTAGCTGGAGCCTTTCCATGCAGTAGTTGGTCAGAGCGTCTGCATGTAACTGCAGCTGGGTGTGTCCCTACCTGTATGTGTGCTGGTGAAAGTGTAGGCTGGAGCCTGGAAAGGACTTGGAAGCTTGTCACAGCAGTACAGTGTAAAAGGGATCCCAGGCTGGTGAGTCAGGGGGGCTCAGTGATACCCCAGTTCCAGGTGGACCCATCACACACCTCCCCTCTATTACTTCACTTGAGCATGTGCAGGAACACCGGAGGTGAAATCCCAGCTACACTGACTTCACAACCGTACAATAGTTCATTTTTAATAACAGATCATCCATGTGCCTCTGGAATTGATTGAAACTCACCAGCAAAGTAGGCTGCTGAGGCCCAGAAACTTTCACTCTGCTCCCGCCCCTCTTTATGCTCCAAGGCTAGTCACAGGAGCCAACATCTCTCCTGCAGCCCCCTCTTCAACTGATTCCTCTCAGCACTTTATACAGAACACCTTGGCCCTTTCCCAGCTAGGTCTGATGGTCAAAGAGGGCTGGCTGGCCTAGGGTTGCCAGGTGTACGGTTTTCAACCGGAACACATGATTGAAAAGGGACCCTGTCGGCTCCAGTCAGCACCGCTGACTGACCGTTAAAAGTCCAGTTGGCGTGGGGCTGGCAGGCTCCCTATCTGGCTCTGCACGGCTCCCTGGAAGCAGCCGGGATGTCCCTGGGCTCCTAGACAGAGGCGTGACCAGCGGGGGCTCCATGAGAAGCAGGGCAAAGCCAGGGTGTTCAGTTTTGTGCGATTAGAAAGTTGGCAACCCTACCTAGGCTCCCTGACCATTAAAAGGACTGCCCACCCTGTTAAAGTTACGTCCATAAG
This sequence comes from Trachemys scripta elegans, assembly GCF_013100865.1. Classification (NCBI taxonomy): domain Eukaryota; kingdom Metazoa; phylum Chordata; order Testudines; family Emydidae; genus Trachemys; species Trachemys scripta. Next base: position 61,226,079 of record NC_048307.1, on the reverse strand, counting down.
TAGCCAGACACTTGGAGGTACTTACAACCATTCTGATGAGACCTATGGGTATTCAGCATGCTGTACCTATAATACTATGCACTTCTATCATCCCTTCTCTTTGGTTAATACAAGGTACTTTAATTAAGTCCTGAAACACCTGTGTGAGCTAATCTGATACCCCTATTTTTTTACACACAAGCATAGGGTACTGAGAGGTCAAAGGCCAGATTCTGCCACCATTACTTAACGTGAATAGTCCCATTTTTAAGTCAACAGAACCACAGTGAAAAACAATCTGAGTCAGAATCTGGCCCTAGGTGACTGGACAACATCACACAAGATGTCTGTGACAGAGCTGAGAAAACAACCCAACTTCTCTGGCTGAGTCCTGTACTTTAACCTCCAGACTATGCTTCATCCCATTATTACATGTAAAGCTTTGGAAGCATTTTAAAATATTGATACAGTACATGCATTTCTGGGCTACTAAAGAACACCCATAAAAATACACAATGATAATAGTTTCTATAATGTTATTCACGAAACACATACAAAATGTGTATTAAAGCCAGGCATCAGAAAGAAGTCATTTATATGGGAGACTGGAGTTGGGAGAAATAAAGCTATTTATAATTATAAAGCAGCACGGTATCATAGCTGTATTAACATAACATTATACTCTGAAAAGCTCATTTGATCAAAGGAACTGAAATCTATAACAATTACACTATACATGGTTAGGGGCTGTATAACCCTCACAAAAGCCAGGAACAAACCCGCTGGGATAGTATTTAATGTATGTGATTCAGGAGTGTCTATCTATTAGAACATTTTTTTTGCAAATTGTCCTCCTCAATTAAATGTTTTCTCATATTTATTATTCAGGATTATTCTTGAAAAAAAAATTCTTCCTGAATAGTGGAATAATTCTTGGTCAACTGATTGTTCTTGAGCTGTTTACTATCCAAAATTAGAAAAATTTTGATTGGGCATATATACCACACGCAGTGTTTCTGTTTCCTGGTTAGGTAAGCATAGCAATATCTTATGTTCTGAAGTTCAACATTTGCTTTCTGCAAATATTCCTAATATTTCTTTAAAATTTTCTATTCACATCAATCTTCATATCACTAAACTCATGTGCTATAATATGCACAGAAAGCAAATGCACAAGGGGCACAAAAGGAGCCCAAACATTTTTTTTTTTATTCAAACACTTGCCTACATGTGGAAGGAGTGACAGTTAATCCGATTTGGTTCATTGGCTAATTTCACATTCTAAATGACATTTCAAAATAAGTCTTCATTTCCTCCTTCTTCTGTAATATTATCTTTATTTTAAAAACATTTCCATGGAAATATTCAAAAGCTAACAGTAGATTGTCTTTGTAAGAGTAACAAAGTATTGGCTAAATATAAATGGTCAGGGACATATTTTTAAAATGTAGCTCAGTTATCCAAGGACTCTAAGAGCTCCAAGGCTATCATCAAAATACATCTTTAGACATCTTTGAAACTCCTGCCAAAAAGTAACTAATTGCTAATATGCATCTAAGACAAGATGTGCTGTTCTATTCTCATTGCCGCATTCTGAAACACAAAACAAACAACAAAAAACCTTGGCCTTTCTTCTGCCGTTTCTAAATATACTGAAGAAAACTATTGTATGTTTATTCTATTTTGCTTGGTTCAGAAAATATAGTATTGGACCTAGTCTTGTGTCAACCCTAGAAACAAACAGAAAAGACAGCAACGCTCCCAATAGAAGTTTGCTTAAGGTTTAAAACTGGGGGGGGGGGGGAGGTGAGGAGGAGAGACACCATACACCATGGCAGGGGTCTCTGAGTTGGCCTACCCAGATTGGTAGGGAAAGCATGGATAGAGTGGGTCAGGAAGGGACCAATGAACCTGCATAAAGTGACACAGAGGAGCTGCAATTGCTACTCCAACCAACAGGCTATAATGGTGGCTAAATAAAGTAGCCTGATTACTTAGGCTGTCTGCAGGTGAAGAGAATTTCACCGGAGGAGCGTTGTCATCAGAAGCCACTTTCTACTGTGGCCTTATTTAGATTGGCAAGCACTTCTATAATTATTTAGCATTTAGCAGAATGTAAAAGACGAAGGAGACAGGCTTATTCATCAGCTCATTTCAGCCTTAGATATTACATTAATCCACACAAAGCGGAACTGAAGGTTATACTTCTGCAATATTTTTAATTTAAAAAAAAATGAGGAAAACATCATTACCCTCTGTGACATACTATACCTTGGGGGAGTGTCTTGTAACCCCCATATTCCTCATCTGTATATAATTGCGTATAAAGCATGCCATGTGAGGTATCAGGGTAAAGGTTATGATTGGCTGAAAGTCACTGTTCTATCTAAATATGTATATCTTTAGTGCATATGAAGTTATGAGATTGTGTTTCATGGTTGTCACTAAAACATGCTTTAAGTTGGGGAACTGGCCAGATATTAACTCCCCAGAGGCAACAGCAAGGAAAGTAGCCAACACCCAGGTAGGGTGTCAAACAATCCATCATCAGCCATTGTCCAGCAAGGGAGCTACAATTCAATGACTCACCTGCATGAGGCCATACCAGGGGAATTGCCCAACCTTGCCTAGAGACTCAGGAATGTCCCCCAGACGTGCCTGGACTTGTGTGTTTCCCCGAGCACATGGGACGGAGGGTATAAAACAGAGCAGAATAGGTTCATGCTTGACCTTTCTTCTGTCCCCACCCATGCTGCAAGCAACAAGGACGCTGAGAAGACTTAAGCAGAGGAGACTGGCCCAGATTTCAAGGGTGAAATCTGTGTACTATGAACTGCAATATCCAGTGGGGTGAGAAAAACTGCTTAATCTAGATGTTGCCCAGTCTAATAGGGTTGAGAGTTTAGACTGCATGCTTATATTTTATTTTCTTTTGGTAACTCTGACTTTTTGCCTGTCACTTATAATCCCTTAAAAGCTATCTTTTGTAGTCAATAAATTTGTTTTACTGTTTATCTTTACTAGTGAGTTTGCCTGAAGTGAATGATAAATGTGCTCAGGTTTTATAAAGGCTGGTGTATGTCCACTTTCCATTGTTGAAGTGGTGAACCAATTAATAAATATGCATTGCTCATCTTGAGCAGCGCAAGACGGTATATTCCTGGGGAACAGTGTTAGGAACTGGGAGGGGGGGGAGATTTGGCTGGTGCCTTTCCCTGTGTGATTCATGAGTGGCTCTGGGAGCATTCATGCAATCTAGCTGGGTGTTGGGTCTCCACATGTGGTTGTGCTGAGTGATAACAGCACCCGGAGGGGTTTGCTGCTGGTCACTAGCAAGGCATTGTGAGAGACAGACCAGGCTGGAGAGAGTTTAGGGGACACAGTGGTCCCACAGTCCCAGGCTGCACCCCAGGGAACCCGTCACACCCTCACCTATGGGGTATACTCTATGTAACATGGGATCAGAATTTCAGGGCTTGTGAAAGAGAGTAGGTGAAGTAGGACTGCTTTCCTAAGTGACAAAACTGGGAGGGACAAAGGAAGACCCAAGAGAGATGAGTGTCATTGGTTACTAGAAAGTCTGGCAGGCCTGCTGTTTTACCTGGCAACTACACAATAACTTCTCAATATCAGAGTTTATCGTGGTGCAGTGGTTTTTGTAGATCAACACTGAGAAACACAAGAATAGTTGCACTCAGATCTGACTGGAACAGTGATAGGTGAATCTCAAAAGGCTTTGAGGTACTCTTGTTTAACCTGATTCTTAAATATTATTGCAACCACTACACTCTGCACTAGACACCTCCAAGTTCAGATTCAATAAAACTCCCTCAACTATCATTGCACGTTTCCAGACAACCAGCTTCTGCACTTTGAATTCCTCATCCTTTCAGTACAATCTTACCCTCCTTTGGCCCTGATAAAACAAAGATACTACTGTAATATCAAAGACAAAATGGAAAAGGAACACCACAGTATAAAATAAATATCAACCTTTTCTGGGTGGGAGTATGTATCTGTGTAAAATCTATTGCAAAATCAAGTGTGTCAGACCATTAAATGAGATATAAAACTCACCTGATACAATGTCTCTCTACAAAAGGTTCAGTCTCTCAGGTATCATTAGTGTCACGTGATGCATCCACTATTTTTTTCTCTTGAACTGCACAGGAAAGCATCATGGATAACACATGGAAAATGCTGAAACAGAAGTTAATGTTGTTCCTTTCCCCTCCCCAACCCCCGCAAATTTAATGAAATGATAATTTCACACAATTAAGCATAATCCAAAAAAGGCAGGGCAAAAAGTGCTATAAAATAATTTCAAATGTCCTCCTTAGTCCTAATTCTGGCATTGGTTCTGACACATGCCTCAAAAGTCCTATCTAGAAGAAGAATCACTGAACTGTACTAATCCTGTGACAACTGTAATCTGCCAAGACTACTACTTTATACAAAATTCACACATCTTTACTGTTAGGTCTGTTTGTCCAGGTTACATTTTATCAGAATTCTAGACTGTGAGCTCTCTGATGATGGGAATCTGTTTTACACATTTGTACAGCATCTAGCATGATAGGGCTCAGCTCCTGAATTAGGCCCTCTAAGCACTATTGAAGTATGAATGATAAATAATCTGTTCCTGGCGGTCTTCCAAACCCAGAAGGCTGATACTCAGATTCTCATCGTGTTGAGTGGGGCGTGGGGATGTGCATCCAGGGGTAGGGCTTAGGATCAAAGTGTGTTTCACATGTTTTAACAGATGGGCAACATCCAGGAAGTCTTGGATCAGGACTTTAAGGCATGGTAAACACAATTTCCTTGTCCAAGCCCCATTTTTCCAGCTTGGCATCACCAGAAGCTTAAAAAACACACCTGGATTTCAGCACAGAGTGAAGAAACAGCAAAACTTCAAAGAGCTACCTTTATCTGAGCAGGGCCCACAAAGAGCTAGACCATTCAACCATGCATCTACAAAGCAGGATCCACAATCTTGTCTTCCTTTGAGTCTCCACTTTAATTCATCTCAGAAAACTTTCAGCAAAACTATTACAGTTGATCAAAATAAGCACAGCTAAGACAAAACTGAAACATTACTACCACCTAAATATGAAATTTAAATTAATACACCTTTTCCAAAGCTCATCAGATAGACCAGCGGTTCTCAAACTGTGGCTCTTGACCCCATTTTAATGGCATTAGACTTGCTGGGTCCCGGTGCCAAAACCCAAGCCAGTGGGCTTCAGCTTCAGCCTTTGGGCTTTGACCCCATGCCCTCCACCCAGGGCAGAGTGGCTTAGGTGGGTTCAGGCTTTGGTCCCCCATCTTGGGGTTGTGTAGTAATTTTTGTTGTCAGAAGGGGGTCACGGTGCAATGAAGTTTGAAAACCCCTGAAATAGACTAAATGAATTAAAAGCCTCTGTTAAATTAAAACAATCTGATTTCGCTTATCCACATGGAACAGCAGGTTTTGTCGACTGGTATATTATGAAAGTCACTTTGCAAATCAAAACGTAAAAGTCATTATCTCAGAAGCTAATTTTCAGTATAATAAAAGTACAGTAACTAAAAAAAGTTCAACAGTCACTCACTGCAGTGAACCACATTCTTGGGCATGTCATGGAGACACTTCACAATTCAAAAACATCCTTCTGTAAGAATGCAGTTTGTTACCACCCTGGTTAAAAACACACAAAGTAAACTTTGGGTAAAATTCAGTCATGATGAATATATACAACTACTAATTACATCATATTAATTCAGTGTATTCTTAAATTCCATAATGTGGACACACAACGTGGGCTGGAATGTGTTACAACATATAACATTCACATAACTCGAAATAATTGCCTTCAGACAATAAAGACTGCTTATTACTTTCATTTTCTTTTAAATATTAATAGCCACACCACAAGTGCACTGCAGTGTTGATGAATGATCTGTACCTCATACTGATCTTAAAGAACTCTGCCAAGGCTTTCTTTAATCTGTAATTAAACAATAAAACCTTTAGGGGGGCTATTCATCTGACAGTCTGTTTTCTTCCTTCTGGCCCCTGCCAATAATTAAGTTCTGATGGAATTTTGGCATTATTGTAAGGATTTGGTTTATTATAACTTTCAATTAGTTGCTACAAAAGACAAAAAAGGATCATGTTACAATGACTCGTAATTTAAAATTGCACAGTAATGCTGGTAGTAACAATAAAATACACATTTAATATTTGCCGCTTTCTTTAGTTCCCATGAAATGTTGCTCTAGGAGGAAAAATGCATGCTATGAGTTTCAGACTTCTCTTAAGAACTCTCAACTTCTCATAGTAGATTCTGTCCTTGATGGTTTTATCTAAGCAAACCTAATTTAAACATTTACTTTTTTCCCCTCTGGAATCCAGTTGTATTACATCAGAATACAGAAATGTACAAATTACCGGAATTTATCATTCTGAAGGATTTCATTTACTGCAACACTACTCAGTGTCATGTGAGTATTCCAAGTTTATGGGCCAACAGCCCTTGACCAAATTTATTTGACAGGTTGAAGGTTTTGCTATTTGTTTATGCTGTATTGAGGATAAACTCCACACAAAAAAAGCCTTTGGGTTTTCAATAGAATCAATATTCTCAAAGTATAAATCACATATTAATTTTTCCATATATCATACCCAATAAATATGATTTATCCAAACAGACACATATAGATCTTAGTTTGCAAAAAGTACTGTGTAATATATATAAAATCAGATCCCAAGGTTCTTTGGGTTTTTATATTTAAAATATCAGGGCTGATCCTACAAACCCCTCTCATTCGCATGGTTCTTACTCATAGTGAATAAGTGATTGTAGGATTGGGCCCATGAGATGAGCTGATACATGGATTTCCAAGCTTGATCCTAAAATCCATTGTGCTTGGAAGTAGTCGTTACTCATGGGAGCGGTGGTAATAATAGTATGTTGTACTAATATTGCACTCATCACCCAAAGAGCTCAAGGCACTTTGTAAAGATGAATAAGCATAATTATCCTCATTTCACAGATGAGCTACCCACTTTAGGACTGGATCTTAGGCCAGTCATACAAGACATTCATTTTACTCCTGATCTTTACCACACCACAGCCCTTCGCATTAGACTGGTTAATATGCTAAAATTTTACTGTCAGCAAAATGTCTCAATAATATAAAGCAACTAGAGTATAAAAAGCCTTGCGTACTTGAGGAACGATTATTTGATTTTCAGCTCTGCTTGTCACATCAGAAGTTGTTAACGTACAACAAGGAAATCCTTTAGACTTTGCACACTACTTAGGAGGGAAGATCTTTGGGAGGGAGACATGAAATGAAAAGCTTTGTCACAGTTAATTAGGAAAGCGACTGACACTGCAGATCTCGCGGGAAGGAAAACTCAGAAGCTTCCAGTGTTCCCCAAACTCACAGGGTCTCTCTGAACTCCAGACTATCTGAATGACCTATTGTGATGTGTCACCAAAAAGCTCTCAGTCACTGCCTCTACAACACAATAATGATTTCAGTCACGCACCCAGGGGGGCACCACAAACGTGTGTGCGGGAGTGCCTGACTGACCCAGAACGCCATCATCATGCTGGATGAGGCCCACGAGAGGACCATTCACACTGATATGCTGTTCGGGCTTCTGAAACAGGTAATGTTGTTTGGCCCCTGGGCTCTCCGCAGGCTATATCAGGAGGGAACCCTGGAGGAAGGCAGACAACTCCTATGGACATCACTTTTTCTTTCTCCTGGCAAGAGAGGTGATTAGCAACATTCAAATAACCAAGTCCAAATTAGTGATCCAGTTAATAGTTTCAGAAGTGTAAGTCTGAGATGCAAACGACCAAAGCGGGCACTGATTTACAATGTGCGCCACAGTTTGCAACTAGTGTCCACAGTCATATTGTGCATGGTCTCTCTTCTTCCAGAGATGACAGCGTCTGCCACATGATGTTCTGAAGTTGTTCAATGTGCACCACCATTTCTGGGGTAGGTTAAAGCAGTGGTTCTCAGCGAGGGGTATGTGCACCCTTAGGGATACTTAGAGGTCTTCCGGGGGTACATCAACTCATCTAGGTATTTGCCTAGTTTTACAACAGGCTACATAAAAAGCACTAGCGAAGTCAATACAAAAACTAAAATTTCATACAATGACTTGTTTGTACTGCTCTATATACACTGAAATATAAATACAATATTTATATTCCAATTGATTTATTTTATAATTATATGGTAAAAATGGGAAAGTAAGCAATTTTGCAGTAATAGTGTGCTGTGACACTTTTGTATTTTTATGTCTGATTTTGTAAGTAAGTAGTTTTTAAGTGAGGTGAAACTTGGGGGTATGCAAGACAAATCAGACTCCTGAAAGGGGTACAGTAGTCTGGAAAGGCTGAGAGCCACTAGGTTAAAGCCTGGGAGTTCTTTTGTGGGGTCAGCAATCAGGTGTTTGTTTGGGACGTTATTATTCCACAATTCTTTCCAGTGTGCCTCAGGACTGAATGAGGACACTTTAAGAGCTTTTGCCCGATGCTAAAATGACTTGTGAGATTTCAGGCATGTCTTTGGAAGATTCTCATGAATTGATAAGTTCAAGTTTGCCATAGTTTGACTATACACACTCTCTCTCTCTCTCTGGATTTTGGATGGAGGTAGAAGTGCCAGAGTGGGCAAACACTGTACAGGTATCAATTTCAATGTCCCAAAAATTTGGTATGTCAGCTGGCCATCCAGGCTGGTGCACAGCAGTTGAGTATGCCAGTGCTAGAGTCACTGTTCGAAGCATGTGCACATCAGCATCCCATGTTTTGCCCACAAGTTTTCAGACTGCGCTAGTCCTTGCTTTTACCATTTCACACATCTTTTCCAGGTAAGTTTTAAGAGTCAAGTCTCTGTCCAAGGCTATATCCAAATACCTCAGATAGGGCACCTGGACATCAGTTTGTCAATCTCCCAGCCTGACTGGCAATGTTTAGGGGCATAATTAAAGCAAACAAATAGCAAAATGCTATTGTATGGCTGGATTGGGTTTTTTGTTTTTCCCTTCAAAGAAAAGGACATTAAGGCGTCTTGATTTTAGCTATATTTAGGGTGTGGAACCTTAGAGTCAATGTTCAAAACTAGCAAGATTCTTCCCATTTTTAAAACATTTATTCAATTGCAAAGGAAAAAGTTCATAACAGACGTTCAAGCAAAATAAAGGAGGCACACATAAGCGTCCGTCGCATGCTTCTTCGTGCTAAAGCAAGACGTTAAATATATGTTCAAGAGTAACATGACAAGTCAAAGTGGCTTTGATATGAAATATGTGAATTTCTCCTCAGTCTTTACAACTGAGATTTGAAATAAATCTTTGTTACTTTCGCAATGTAACTCAGTGCAGTGGTGTCAACACGATACTGGAGCAAGAATAAAACGGTAGTTCTAAGAGACGTATGAACTCATCTCAATGGGATGTGAATAAGAGCAGTGAAATAGTTAATCATTTGGGGCAGAGCTCGAGTAAAGCACCGCCTTTCTGCAAAGAACTGTCCCATTTGTATTCATTTAATCAAGTATTTACTACCATGGTGCACATTAGCCAAGAAACTGCACAGCAGGGAATTATGGAGGTACTTCTGGAGGAAAAGAGCTTGTGTACATTAGATAACTGGCTCCCTGAATTTACCCAGAAATGGAACGGGGGGGAAGGGGGTGGATTTTCTCCACTCCCCACAATCCTTATGTGAACAGGCCTAGTTCCCTATCATGTTCTGAACCCAGCATACACATATGCTGGTTAAGTTGCAAATCAAACTTCCTTCTTTAACTTAAATATAGCAAACAAGCCAATATAGAGCTGGCTATTTCTAGGGGTTTCCCCCGACCAAGACCTTCTGTTTCACTCCCTAACCCCGCTCCATCTTTTATCCTGCAGGATAGAAGCAATGAGTCGTTAGAATAGCTCTGCTTCTCCATTCAGGGTCCTAAAATTCTGATATTCTGTTGCATACAAACTTTCTCCATCAGAAGGGTGTTGGATGCTGCCTAATTAGATCTGCTAGAACAGGGTCTTTCCTCCCCTTCATTTCCTCCCCAAAGAAGATATTTGTTGGGTGAAGAAGTAATCTTTAGGATGTATAGCAGCTTTATATCATAGTTGTCAGCCCAAAAAAGTGATTTTGGCTACCCAGCTGTTTTAAAATCAACACAGTTCTGAATCAGCCAAGGAAGACACTCTCCTTATTAGAATATCAGTCGAAATGCTAAGCATACTAACTGGGGCCCCTACATTATTCCCACAAGGCAGGGAAGGGACCAGACTTGTGTGGCCCCAAGGCATTACACACTTGCTTGCAAGGGATAGAGGTCAAATTCATTTCCTATTGGGGCCATTTCCTGGTGCACAGAAATTAATTTGAGCTGGATGGACAGCTGCACAGTCTCAGATCTCAGTCACAACAGAAGAGCTCCATTATTCCAATCTATATTATATTTGCTTCTGAATAATATATGTTACACAACTCAGAAAATGGACTTTTTATAGTACTGCAGCTAATGCTTCTTTTGTTTCCCTCACTGTATCTGACAGAGTAACTATTACAAAGAAATCCCTCAGAAGCCATTGAGGATGGCATGTTGACCTTCTGAGTGGGAGGTAGAACATCGTCCTTTGGGTTTTTATTTTTCTTCAAGAGAACATTTATTGTCGCTTTGCATGTCTCTCGGATTCCTGACACAAAAGGGATATAAAGTTTTGCAACTTTGTTTTCAACAGCTTACTGTTCCTTCCTTGCTTTATTTAAGCTGTTAGTATTAAGATATTGGATTTGTTCTTTAATCCTCCTGAAGAAAATCAATCATTTCGAAGTAGGGAATAGTCAATTGACAACCACTGTTCATTTGACTTTTTTTTTTTTTTTTAATTTGGGAGGAAATAAATGTCTCATCATGCATGAGTCATTTTTATGAGCCAATATATAAAGTTCTCTCAAAAGACTTCCCATTTTACTGCTAACGCCAACCAGTTTCCCTTTCTTTTTGGCTCAGGCCCTGAAAGGATGCTTTCTGGAACAAAATCAAATAGGAAAGCAAAAAATTTAGGTTGTTGGTTTTTTTTAAATCTAGTCATCAATCAGAATTTGAACAAATTATGAACCAAAACCTTAACTACGGTGTTGCAGAATAATATACATCAGGGAAACAGTTTCCCCAACTGTGATCTTTCGATTAATGTCCTGAGTTCACTGCACAAAACTGTCCATTTCCTTCCACGTTTCGTCAAACTCTTCCTCAGACTTTTCATTCATATACACTACTTCCACCTTTTTGTTTCCATTTCTAGATATGCAAACTAGGCTGCCCAGGACTCAGTGCAGAAGGTGACCTTGCTCCTTACTCAGACAAGAGACAGATCCTCAGCTGGTGTCAACTATCATAGCTCCCTGACTTCAACAGAGTCACGACAGCTGAGACCTGCTGAGGAGCTCCCACATCTCTACAGTCTGCATAAGGAGCCATTATACTAGACATTTTCCTCTCCATCAAACTGCAGATTGACCCTATATGCAACAAAGCTGGATGGGGGTCACAGACTGAATTTCCATGTCCCTTTAAATCAAGGTTTTTCCAGCTCCCCGGAGAGGACTCTTCCAAGGATGTTCTGACTCAATATGCTATCTTGATGTGGTCTCCTTCTCCCCACCAGTGAACAGGGAAGATAGAATGAGCGGCAGGTGTAGAAATTCTCTGATCAGCAGCCTTGTGTTGACTTTTCATCCCTTCATGGAAAACCTGCTGCTCCCAAATAGTTAACCCACACTTTACCCTGCACAATCTTCTAGAGGTGGGTGGGAGGTGGCCACTAAGGACATGGTCTAATGCCCATTGAAATCAATGAGACTCTTTCCATTGACTTGAATGGGCATTGGATCAGTCCCAGAGTGAGTATTTACCCACTATGCGCATGCTCTCAGTTTCAGAAGGTATTTTACATTTTTATCAGTCTACTCATATTATTCCCCCTACGGCATGTTACTTGCTGTCCTAACCCAATTGACATGATGTAATATAATTTGACATACAGACCATCCTTATCACTCAGCATAAGAGGCTAACGAACTATATCCAGTGAGATACTGTAGCTATTATTAATTATAATAAGAGACATAATGGACAGACTCAAATTTTGAGAGGTGATAAATCCCATAAAGATGTGTTCTCTTCCCTCTCCCCAGCCTGATCTAGGGTGACTATACTGTGACACTGCCAGCAAACCTGAGTAATTCAGAAATAATTAGGAACTGTATTGCCATCTCAAATAATCCGATATGAACACATCTGCACCACAAAGCATAATTTTATTTGGCATTAAAAAAACCCGTAGCTGAGTGGAATGAGCATTAGTGACCCCAATCAACAAACTAGAATCATTCTCCAATATATTTTGTAAATCTCAAAAACATAGCTAAGAATTTCCATTTTTCCAGTATTAAAAATACTAGAATTTTTCTAACCTCACAAGAACAAACAAAAGCTTTTCTTTTGCAGTGTGTGTGTGACAGGTTTCGATGTTCATGGTCACGTGTAGATGTAAATTGGGCCTAGATCCACCAGAACTTCAGCCACCTTCTCCCCATACATATACCCAAAAAAATAAAATAAACACCTTCCTCAAAGGCTCATCCTCCCTGCTCCTGCAGCAGACATTGGGGAGTAAAGAGCTTTTACATACCAGTCAGAGTGTGCAGAAACAAAACCACAGTTACACAAAGGGGAACCTATAATCCTGCTCCCATGTTTACACATGACCAACAGTATGAACACTTGAGTTTTTCCTATGGTACATAAAGTGGGAGGAGAATGGATGGCACCATGAATCTCTGAACCAGTCCATACACTTGCAGGATAAATTGTAGATATAAATCTGAAAGCAACTGATGGTTAGAGGAATGTATACCCCATGTCCCTACCTCTAGTTTTTCCCAGTCCAAGGAACTGGTCCTTTTTTTTTTTTTTTAAACAAGTGGATTTACTACACTATATGGATATATAGCAATAAGAACATAAGAATGGCCAAACTGGGTCAGATCAAGGTTCCATCTAGCCCAGTATCCTGTCTTCTGATTGTGGCCAGCGCCAGATGCTTCAGAGAGAACAAAGAAAAGGGCAATTTCAAGTGATCCATCCCCTATCATTCAGCCCCAGCTTCTGGCCGTCAGCAGTTTAAGGACACTGAGACTGTGGGGTTGCATCCCTAACCATCTTGTTTAATAGCCATTGATGGACCTACCTCCATGAACTTATCTGACTCTTTTTTTAATCCAGTTATATTTTTGGCCTTCAGACCATCCCATGGCAATGAGTTCCACAGGTTGACTGTGCATTTCATGAAGTGGTATTTCCAAATGTTTGTTTTAAACCTGCTGCCTATTAGTTTCATTGGGTGACTGCTAGTTCTTGTGTTATGTGAAGGGGTAAACACTTCCCTGTTCACTTTCTCCTTATCATTCATGATTTTATAGACCTCTATCATATCTTCCCTTACTCGTCCCTTTTCTAAGCTGAGCAGTCCCAGTCTTTTTAAATCTCTCCTCATAAGGAAGCTATTCCATAGCCCTAATCATTTTTGTTATCCTTCTCTGCAATTCTAATACATCTTTTCTGAGATGAGGGGAACAGAACTGCATACAGAATTCAAGGTGTGGGCATACCATGGATTTATATAGTGGCATTTTGATATTTTCTGTTTTATTAGCTATTCCTTTCCTAACAGTTCCCAGCATTCTTTTAGCTTTTTTGACTGTCGCTGCACACTGACCAGATGTTTTCAGAGAACTATCCAAGATCTGTTTGAGTGGTAACAGCTAATTTAGACACCGTTTTGTATGTATAGTTGGGATTATGTTTTCCAATTACTTTGCCCTTATCAACACTGAATATATACTGGCATTTTGTCACCCAGTAGCCATTTTCTGAGATCCAGTTGTAGCTCTTCACAAACAGTTTTTAATTTAACTATTCTGAGTCATTTTGTATTGTCTGCAAATTTTGCCATCTCACTGTTCATCCCCTTTTCCAGATCATTTATGAATGATGCTGATCAGCATAGGTTATAGTCCAGATCCTTAAGAGATGCTGCTATTTACTTCTCTCCATTGTGAAAACTGACAATTTATTCCTACCCTTTGTTTCCTATCTTTTAACTAGCTACTAATCTATGAGAGGACCTTCCCCCTTGTCCCATGACTGCTTAGTTTGCTTAAGAGCCTGTGATGACCTTGTCAAATGCTTTCTGGAAGTCCAAATACACTATATCGACTGGATCACCCTTGTCCACATGCTTGTTGACTCCCTCAATAGAGCTATAGTATTAACTTCTTAAGGAAATTTAATATTAACAGGTGCAGATTCAGCAGGAACCCCAGCACAGGGATCCAAGGTCAAGTTAGCGTTGGAGTAACTATCTTCTGGAATTTCCTCACTTTTGAGAGCTCAGTCTCATAACCTGCATGTTACATCAATACTAGTGTTTTGCATTTCGGTCTCAGAACCTGTAAGGATACATCTACATTGCTCACAGCAGCGTGCTTCTGCGGCTGGGTCGACAGTCTTGGGTTCACACTACTGCACTAAAAATAGCTGTCTAGATGTTGCAATTCAGTCTAGAGTTCAATGAGTTTATGGAAAATAGAGCCTGACTAACTTAATAACAAAAAGGAGGGTGACAAATCTTCTTTACTGGGGAGGTGTGAACATCTTCCAAAAATGATATTGATCTCAAGGTCACAAATAGGACAGGAAGCTAATTTTTTGACAGAAAGAGTTACCAAGTAAAAAGGGATCAAAGGCTGCAGCAGCATTAAAAAGAAAAAAGGTAATTTCTTCTTGGCATAATATACCAAATGTTGAGCTGGACCCAGTGAGATTCCCAGGCCTCACGTTTTCAGCCTCACATGGATTCACCATACCACCAGTCTATGCAGCCTTCTGTCTAATTACCATTAAAATTCCCATGCAGCAAATTAGGAAATACCAAATCAAAACACTTAAAAGTGGGGAGTTAAGGTTGAATGTTCAACCATAATTTTGCCCCCATGGTTATGCAATCAAGGTGACCGGCAAAAGATATTTTTTAAAGTAGGCTTGTGCCTTTAAAAAAAAGAAAAAAATGAGGTACAAAGAAAGCCTGAGAGGTTATTTACTATGCGTTTTGTTAATTCTTTTCTGCTTGTTTTTTTAATTTGGAAATAAACAAGAATTTCCATTTGGTTTCCCCCTGTTTTCCTGGAGAATCTGTAGGTCATCTCAAGAATATCTGCTGTAAGTTCTCAATGAATTCTTAAATGTTTCCTTTATCCAAAACGTTTATTATTCATTGAAATTAAATGTGGGGTTTTCTTAATCAAAATTAAGTTCCAAACAGTCTGACTATAAATCCTTTGCTCTCAATTGCTCAACTCTCACTCTTGGCTCTTGTGAAGTCATTTCCCCAGATCCCCAGTTTTCATAGCATCTTCCATCCAATAAGCAGAAAAGAAGTTTTATTTTTTATTTGTTTGAATTTTCTTTATACATCAGAAAGAAGCAAAACAAGTCATATGCCCTTTCCCACTGCACCCACCCCCTCCTTTGCAGGTCATCTTTAATCAGGGCCGGCTCCAGGGTTTTTGCTGCCCCAAGCCACGGGGAAAAAAAAAAAAAAAAGCCGCGGTAGCAATCGGTGGCAGCTCCACCGCACCCCTTTCTTCTTTGGTGGCAATTCGGCGGCAGGTCTTTCCCTCCGAGAGGGACTATTAAATTGATTATACCATTGTACACACATGGCTTGATTTTCAGAGGTGCCGAGTACTCAACTCACAGTGATGTCACTTCTGAAAAATCAGGCCAACCATCTTCAAATTTGTCTTTATTTGTTAAGCCAGATTTGAACAAAATCAATTCAGTCATGGTTGAATTATGCCTGTGCAAAAGTTTCTGAACACATCAGTACAGCATTTTTTAAACAGATGTAGGCAACAAAACAGTTGAATTTAGATACATTTTGAGAAGATTTATTCATCTCTTTCCAAACACCAGGCATGGAAAATTTTAGCCCCAAAATATTTCGGTAAATAAACATATGACCAAGACAAAATAGGAGGTAGGGAGCTTCTAAGACAAGCTGCATTTCAACCTTAAGTAGAGTAATAGTTACACCCTGATATAAACTCATTTTCCAAAGATGTGTGCCCATGCACCAATGCCTGATGCTCACACACACACACACACACACACGTGTGTATATTGGGATTTGTGCACCTAAATTGCACAGGCACACATCTTTCACAACTGGGCCTTAATGCTGACTTTGTTGGTGACCAGCAGGCAGCTCTGTATGATCTATTACAGGAGTCAGCAACCTTTGGCACAGGCTCGCCAGGGCAAGCACCCTGGCGGGCTGGGCAGGTTTGTTTACCTGCCGCGTCCTCAGGTTCGGCCGATCGCGGCTCCCACTGGATGTGCTTACCTTGGCGAGCTGCGTGCCAAAGGTTGCCAACCCCTGATCTATTAAATGTACAGAGTATCTTTGTGCCGTTTTGAATCTAACTAACGAAAAAAATAGCAAGGGAATTGTTTAAAAATATATTTGTTTCAAGTATTTTTTAAAAATTGGTCATTTTTGTACATTTTTACACTTGAAATTTACTTCAGTATATCTAAGTCTCTCAAGAGAGTGAAAAATCCACACTCTTGAGAGACACGCTATATCTACCTAAACCCAGGTGTAGACCAGCACTAGAAGAATTCTTCTGTCACCCAAGCTACCACCTCTGTGGAAGTGTATTACTATGCCGACAGGAGAAGACCTCTCATCAGTAGGTCATGACAGGAGAAGCCATCTCATCGGTAGGTCACGTCTACACTGAAACACTATAGCAGTGCAGCTGCACTGCTGCAACATTTTAAGTGTAGACAAACCTTTAGTTGTAACCAATGCAACAAGTGTTGCCAATCCTAGTGATTTTATTCGAAGTCTTAGGGTATTTCCAGCTTTTATTAATGTCCCAGCTCCCGGATTCCTGTGATTACATGAGAATCTAAATTTTCACTAACAAGAGATTCTAATTTAGAGAAAAGCTTGAAAACAAATGCTAAGGGCTCAGAAGTCAAAAGGCATATGAATGAGGTTCAAAACTTCTCCCCAGCACCAAGGACTTCTACACTCCTAAGAACTGTAGAACAGCAGCTCTTGTATTAGCAATTTTCTGGGGAAGGGGCTGGTTTCACAATTTCCCAGTTTGCGAGACAAACCTATCACTCCCCTTATACTACATAACACCAGTGATAGTTTTTAGTGCCCAGTGCTCCAAATTAAACTGGAGAGGAAAATAGGCATGCCACATAAAGTATGCCCCTATGTTTTCTATTCCTGCTGAAATAATGTTTACAGCTTTATCAGCTACTGTCAGATCTTCATTAGCTACTGTTGGGCAAAGCCGCAAAAGCTTTGAGGTGCTAATGTTTTGTATATTGATTTGAAAATGTTTTATATGATATTAAGCACAGCACAGAAGGCAAATCACTCTTTCTTGGCAAGATTGCCTTTTCCAGTCTAAACTGACAAAGGAGCAAGTCTGAAGCATCTGAGAAAAAAATTAAAAGCTTTTTCCCCATTAAAGAACCCCAAATTCTGTAGCTCTTGTAGACTTTAAGGTCCAGTTTATTAAATATAAGATACACACGCAAATTCAGCCTTCTTTATCTTGGTTTTCTTCTAGCCATGGGAAATGAAGGCTGGTATTGTACATCCTATGAGAATATGAAATTCATATGCAATGCAGCAACAGGAAAGGCAGCAGAAACCGAATTCAAAAATTGATTTTGTGGACTCATTTTCTGCTGCAAAATTGTGTTAAACTTTAAAAAAAAAAAAACACACATTTCCAAGTGAGTTTACTGCTAGTTAAATGTTGCTGAACTGACAGCTACACGTGTTCATTCACAGAAAACATACAGAATGCACAGCTGGGGCAATGCAAACTTCCCCAACTGCCCCATTCATAAGCCTCCACACTTACCTGAAAGCAATGATATTTAAAGATAAGGACAGCTAATTTGCTACAGTTCAGAACAGCCCTTTGACATTAGCAGAAGACATTTGCTTTTGCTTTATTCCTTTTGCAAACACCTAACCTAGTGAGATGTAATTCTGGGACAAAGCCTTGACAAAGTCCTGGCTGGGATGATATAGGTCCTGCTTTGAGCAGGAGGTTGGACTAGATGATCTCCTGAGATCCCTTCTAACCCTGATCTTCTATGACAAAGAACAAGAGGAGGACAAGAATGAGTGAGTAGGTAGGTGGGTAAAATTCCTATATCCCTACTCAGACCATTTTGTATGAATCATTTCTTCAGATGAGAAGGTCCATAATGACTCTTGCTAACTCTGTAATGCTATACTTGGGGAGAAATTCCTTCTTAATCACTACAGTGATCAGCTAACTAAGGGCACAGTCTTAAAGGGATACAGATTAGGGTTGTGAGGAAGCAGTTTTTATCCGCCCCAAGGGTGTGTGGAGGACTGTGTTTCCAGATATCGAGGTTCTTCTACCTCATCTAGTAACAATCCTGTAAAGTGAAGCAAAAGAAGGGAGCAGGTGCTAGTGGGCCAGCATCGTTGCTGTGCCTACCACACCTCATGAGCACATCAGCAGCTGGGTGTAAGACAGCATTTCAGGGATCCTTTGATGCATTTGCGTTAGTAGCTGGCTTTCACGGCTACCTCATCTCATTCTTTAAGTGCAGCTCTTAAGAATGCAGCTAATCCCTGGCTAGCAGCAGGAATAGCAGAAACCCCTTTAAGAGATGCTATGCATATCATATTGTTTTGCTGAACTTCATTTATTAGCCACGTCTCATCTCCAACCCCATCATCCCCAATTTCCCATCTCTCATCAATGTTCAGTTTGTTGCAGACACAGAAGTTTGCTCACACTGCTGAGCATTTTACCCACTTCCCTTCACTATGCAGATGCCTCTCTGCACTGGTGAGCAACCACAGAGTGCTGTGTGCTGACACTTGGGCTCTCTGCACATCTTTCAGCAGCCTGCAAGAGCAAACCCTGCAGCCGGAGGTTTTAAACACCCTCCTCTTAGCATGCATAGCCAGAAATGAGTCAACATTATCCAGCCCCATTTAAAATCTAGCTGAAGAAACACTTTGAAACAAAGAATATTAGTGAGCATCAAACAGCACTGGAATTCCTGTAGCATTACACACAACTAGGGGGAAGTACTAATTTGTGGAGGAATGAAAGAAATCTGCCAGGAGATATTTAAAAGGTGAGTTATTCCACATGTAAACGTCAGTAATTTGATGCAGGGCTAAGTGCACCAGTTTAAGTAACCTCTCTAAATATAAAAGCTCTTTAACATCAGTGAAACTGCCAGTGGTCTCTTTACTGAGAGGGAATTTTTTGGTCAAGGCAGACCATGCTGAACATGATACTGGACCTGTTACAGAAGGTGGGAGGCGGAAGAGACAGAATGTGTGTTCTGACAGTCCATTCAAGTGAATGGTAACTGAAGACATATCTGGTACATCCAACATCACTAGATAATACATTTGTTGGTCTAGCTAGTATTTTGTTTAGTTCTGCAACAGTTAAAACTTTTAGATTTCAGTAATGACTTATTAAAATGACTTCGGGATATTCAGACATCTCTTGGTGCTACAATTTGTCTGCCCAGGTGCAGACATGCTGTGACATTGGGATATTGATTTACATTGAAATGGCTATTTTCATTGTAAGAGCTTTTTGAGGATTGGAGGGTTGCTTTGTTCTTTAAATGAAACTCTGAAAGTTTAACAATGACATTATCACCAAGACTTAAATGGGAGCAAGAGCAGGCCACAAATGAGTGGATCAAAAATGGTGCTGTTATAATGAACAATACAAGAACATTTATTTTAATGACATATAGAGCAACTAGAGGATCATCTTGCCTCTTGTTTAAGTGCTGCCAGTGGTTTAGTAGAAGGTTATTGATAATAATTCACAGGTTAATTTCCAGTACATTTTAAAGTTATAATAGTCTCAACCCAGTCACTTGAAGTTTTTTGGTAATATTTTGCACTTACCTAAAGTTTCATTTGAGGATCTCAAAACCCTTTACAATCATTAGAAGGTTATTCCTCTTATAGGAAGGTCTCATCTGAATTTTACAGATAACCTCTCTCTGTCTCTGTTAACCTAAACGACCTACCCAAAGATAACAACTGGTCAGTGGAAAAAGAGGATTGGAAATAGAATCATCAAAGTTTAAACTCTACAAACACACTGTGTTGTTGCTTCATACTGAAAGGAAGCTTTTCTATTTTTTATTATTGAGAGACTGACCTAAGTAAATACAATTTAAAATACCATTGTTGTTGTTTTGCTGCTTAAATCTATTAATTGATTAAAAATGAACAAGTAAGATTTACAGCACACTTCAGTTTTTATATCACAGTCTGTATTTAAGCTATTCAGCATCCTTTCATTTGGAATCCAGTATTTAATCTTTCATCCCTCCTCTGTTATGAATAATAAAATTCTCATTGATTGTTTCCTATGAAGAATTTAATAGTAACTTCTGAAATAAATGATTAAACATAAATGTTCACTCCAAAAGGATTCATCTTTATTGCCACAATGACACAGAAAAATTTCCATTAATGTGCTCATATACATTTAACTTAATTTTGTCACAGCCGTTTATAGATATTACAAAGTTAGGAAAGTATATTCAATGGTCCTCATTCTGCTCCCACAGGCTTCAGTGGAAGAAGGGAAAACAATGTTTGTGTAGCACAGATACAGATGACCCCAAAAAATGTAAAGCTAGTAGCAAACTACTGCACTGAGCTTAGCTAAGCAGAAATATGTACAACCACCTCTACCAAAATCCTCAGAGGTGCTGAGAACCTGCAGTTCTCACTGGGGAATATATCTATGCACAGCTTATGAAATCTGTTGGATATTGGGGACTCTCTGTGCCTGTGTGTCAGACTGCCAACTCCATTTTGTACATAGAGTTTGTCTGCTTTCTCTGGTATCTTTTTACCTCCAATTTGGATTGAAATGCCAAGGGATGGTGATACAGTGCTAACAATGGAGGGTCATTAAACCTTGATGGTCCTCTAAAGTGGAAGCCCCTTTGGATGAAGAGCTGGCAACTGCCCAAGGCAAACCAGTTTTTCAAGTCTAAAATTCCAGTGGTGAGGTAAACAAGCAACTGATTACTTGGTGAGGGGGATCAGGGAGTCACCTGCCAAAGGGGACTGGAGATTATAAAACAGAGTTTCTCATCAGCCATTTGAA
The DNA here is from genome assembly GCF_013100865.1 of Trachemys scripta elegans. Lineage (NCBI taxonomy): Eukaryota > Metazoa > Chordata > Testudines > Emydidae > Trachemys > Trachemys scripta. Next base: position 61,204,768 of record NC_048307.1, on the reverse strand, counting down.
AGAGAGAGAGAGAAGGGACCAGAAGCAGGAAGCTGTCTTCAGGAGTGAAAGGAGTCTCCATGTTCCAGAGGAAAAGTCTTGAGCAGCAGCAGGGAGATAGGAAGAAGCTGGGACTCCTCAGAGGACTATGACTAAGCCAAAAGAATGTTCAGCAGTGAGAAAATGGAGGCAGGGAAATGCATATAGGTGTGCTATTGTTTTGTCTAGCTCTGTATATTTGCTCTGTTATCTTAGGGTTACCATATTTCAGCAAGCAAAAAAAGAGGATGGGAGGAGCCCCGCCCCAGTCCTGCCCTAGCCCCGCCCCTGCCCCTTCCACTCCCTCCCACTTCCCGCCCCCCTCAGGACCCCCAACCCTCCCCCTGCTCCTTGTCCCCTGACTGCCCCCTCCTGGGACCCCTGCCCCTAACTACTCCCCAGGACTCCACCCCCTACCTAAGCCTCCCTGCTCCTTGTTCCCTGACTGTCCCCTCCTGAGACCCTCCCCCCATCCTAACTGATCCCCTAGGACCCTACCCCCTATCTGTCCCCTGACTGCCCCAACCCTTATCCACATCCCCACCCCCAGACAGACCCCCAGGACTCCCACGCCCCATCCAACCACTCCCCACCCCCTGACAACCCCCCCCCAGAACTCCCGACCCATCTAAACCCCTCTGCTCCCTGTCCCCTGACTGCTCCAATCCCTTTCCCCACCCCTGCCCCCTGACAGCCCCCCCGCTCCTTGTTCCCTGACTACCCCTCCGGGGCCCTTGCTCCTAACTGCCCTCCAGAACCCCATCCCCTACCTAAGCCTCCCTGTTCCTTGTCCCCTAACTGCCCCCTCCTGAGACCCCCCCACCCTAACTGCCCCCCTAGGATCCTACCCCCTACCTGAACCCTGACTGCCCAAAACCTTATCCACCCCCCCACCCCCAGAAAGCCCCCCCGAACGCCCGCCTCCCCCCGTCTCTTGACTGCTCCCTCCAGAACCTTCCTGCCCCTTCTCCGACCCCCTGGCCCCTTTACTCTGCCCATCAGACCAGCGTGCCGGGGAGGAGGAGCAGGGGGAGGAGCTCCAGACTGCCGGTGCGAACGGCTGGCTGGTGATCTGCGAATGCGGGGAGGGAGGGAGGGTTCTCAGTTGCAGGGCAGAGGAGGGGGAAGCGGAGGAGGGGCTCTCTCTGGCTGTCGGAGCCCCATGTAAGTGACACCATCCAGCCGGCTGCCCTGGTAGCCGCGCGCGCTCTGCATGGGGGGGGAGGAGTCCGGACATTTACAAATTCCCCCCGGACACTATTTTTAGCTCAAGAAGCCGGACATGTCCGGGGGAATCCGGATGAATGGTAACCCTAGTTATCTTGCATATGTTATGTGTTTCAACCATCACATGTCCCTGAAGAGGTGAACTGCAAGACAGAGTAAGCACAAGGTTGGAGCTCTGGGAAAAAGGTGTGTTTAAACTACTGGTGTTCTTGAGAGGGTCAGCACTGGTCCTGGGGGCCAAGGGCAGCTGGACTGGGAGGTCCCACTTCCATGAAGTGGTAGCAGATATAGAGTCTGTACCAAGTATGCCTTAGAAGCTGGATCTAGAAATGGTGGCTGGAACCTACTGAGACCCAGGGAAGCTTAAAAGCACACAGGTCCAGCATGTTGGGCCCCAAACACAGCAGCCTGGTGAATGTCCATCTGGGGGATCTTGACCAGGGCTGTGATAGGGATCCTGAGGGATTAGCTAATAAACAAGCTGGGAATCTGTATATTTTCTTGCTGTTGTGCTCATTGCTCCTGTTGTGCCTAAGGACACTTGGGCTCTACCAGGACTGAACTTTTCCATTCTCCTCGCAGCCTATCCCATTCTAACCAGTCAAAGCTTCCTTGGCAGGCCACCTAACTAATTAAAATCCAATAAGTTGGTAGTGTCTTCACAGAGATCAGCTTCCCAATGAAAAACAAATTCGCTTTTCTGCTCAAGTGTCCCACAATCTGGAATATGGATTAATCACTGCAGTACCCAAGGAAACCCACACCAAGTAGGACACAAAACCAACAGAAAATGGGAAAAAGAGGACCTAATTGGAGAACTGCACTCAGAGCCCAGCTGCTGGATAAAGCATCTATGGATGTCCCCACATCTTCCCCAGAACAGTAAGTAAACATGTCAACTGATTTTCAGATTTCAGCCTACAAATCTCATTAAGAGAAATACTTGCTCTCATCTTGGAAGTAGCTATGTATCAAGTCCAGTAAGGCCTAGAACCACAGGTACAGAACTATCCTCAGCCAAGTAAGCTTCCTTGATGCATAGACAAGACAACTATACCAGGGGTCAGCAACGTTCGGCACGCGGCTCGCCAGGGTAAGCACCCTGGCGGGCCGGGACAGTTTTATTTACCTGCTGACGCGGCAGGTTCGGCCGATCGCAGCCCCCACTGGCCGCAGTTCGCCGTCCCGGGCCAACGGGGGCGGCGAGAAGCCGCGGCCAGCACATCACTCGCCCGCGCCGCTTCTCGCCACCCCATTGGCCCAGGACAGCAAACCGCGGCCAGTGGGGGCCGCGATCGGCCAAACCTGCCGCGTCAGCAGGTAAATAAAACTGTCCCGGCCCGCCAGGGTGCTTACCCTGGCGAGCCGCGTGCCGAACGTTGCCAATCCCTGAACTATACTATGAAATAGGGAGCTCTTTAGCTTGTCTTGGACTCCCTTTAATGAAATGAATAAGCAAAGTAGCTTTCTTTCTAATATGCTGAGTTTCAGGAAGCAGACCATCAAGTTCCTGACCACATCGATGGACTAGCAGGTTCACTTTTGAGGATTAGTGGGGTTAGCCCAAAAGGCGACAAGAACAATGCACTGATCCCTGTGAAAGGAGAAATTTATATTTAGGATAAAACCACAGAGGCCTCTTCAACTAGTGATGAACGTTTGGGCACTAATCTAGAAGAGAGTAAAACCATTTTCAACATACAGAGCAGCAACTCAGAGCAGCATAGACACCTAGTAGAATGCAGCGTCTAAAATGTTTTCTATCGCAAGTGTTAAAAATGGTTAGCGTAGATGGGACAGAGCAATTTTCAATGTCTATGAGGGTTGGAGGACCATAGTTGACTGCAGTTGTCAATCACAAATCATTTACCTTCTATACAGGAGATCTTATTTCAATACTGCATCTGTACAAGAGCGTGATTTCAGATCTGAAAAACTCTTGTAAAGGCATAGAAACAAGCTGTTTGCACACTCTGTCCAATATTGTCTAAACATCCTTTCATTTGGTGCTTAGAATCTCCAAATTTAACAACTGTATAATTTACCTTCTATTGTCATAGGATAAAACTAAAGCCTCCTGTTCAAGTACAGACTTAAATAGTTGCCCTTCAGTAATAGAAACTTCTCAGAATTTCCCCATGTACCTACAAAACTGAAATATTTACTAAGTTATTGCTGGGGGATTTTGACAAAGAGCTAATGGAGGAAATGTGGTACAGTATTTCTATTAAAAAGAAGGGGAGTACTTGTGGCACCTTAGAGACTAACAAATTTATTAGAGCATAAGCTTTCGTGGGCTACAGCCCACTTCTTCGGATGCATAGAATGGAACATAGTGAGGAGATTATATATATATATATATATATACATATACATATACACATACACATACACACACACACACACACACACACAGAGAGAGCATGAAAAGGTGGGAGTTGTCTTACCAACTCTGAGAGGCCAATTAAGTAAGATTACTTACTTGGGCCCCAAAGTAAGATTACTTACTTAACTGGCCTCTCAGAGTTGGTAAGATAGATAGATATATATCCTCACTATATGTTCCATTCTATGCATCCGAAGAAGTGGGCTGTAGCCCATGAAAGCTTATGCTCTAATAAATTTGTTAGTCTCTAAGGTGCCACAAGTTCTCCTGTTCTTTTTGCGGATACAGACTAACTCGGCTGCTACTCTGAAACCAGTATTTCTATTCTGTCCCTTCCACCCAGAGATATGATAGCTACAAATTTCCATTTTAATGCACAACCAGTAACTCTACTGAATCTTTATAACACAATTAAACTTTACACAACATTTATTTTTCTATTATTTTACAGAAATTCAGAAAGCTGGGTAAACATGTATCCATAGTGCTTCTAGGGTCCTGCAGCTCTCATCGGAGATAATACAGTGCCCTCTGCAGGCTTTCCACTCATATTACTTCCCCACTACACGCAAAGCTCAGTACTTTTCAAGTATACTGAAATGTCTTCACAGTAACTAAGTAAAAATTCCAAGTTTCCTACTCTTTGGAGTAACAATAAAAACCAACTGTGGAAAGCAAGAACTCTAAATTGCACTCCTCCAATATCTCAAAATAAAGAAGTCATATTATTTGGACACACATACAATGCCAAAGATTATTACAATTGTCTGTTTTTAAAGTGATACTTAGGTTAATTTGTCTCAAATAGCTGAAATGAAAGACAATTAACTATACACAGTTTCATATGATTCATTACCTAGCCAGACAAAGGAGTAGAATCAAAGCTTTTGTGGCAGGGACTGTCTTTTGTTCTGTGTTTGTACAGTGCCTAGCACAATGGGGCCCCGGTCCATGGCTGGAACTCCACAGCACTAAAATAATACAAATATTATTTGCTACAGTAGGAACCTATACTTTCCAAATTTCTTACTAGAATAGTTTTCTTACAGCACTGCCCCTTTGTTTAAATGTTGTTACAAACATTGTATTATTTGTAGTGAGAGAATAATCCTTTGTGAAGTACAAGCCGCATTTAAAAACAGAGTGGAGAATTAAATCACATGTACCTATCTTTTCCTTCCAGCAATATCTGGAAATGCATGGAGTAAGCACTTGAGAACCAACCATAAATTCAGAGGTAGCAAAGCTTATTAGTTAGCTTAGATTTAATATAAGAAGACACCTTCCTTTGCATTCTCCTCAATGCAATGGAAGAGAGAGAGAGAGAATGTGGATTTAGCTACAATACAAAAAAAATGAGGTATTCACAGAATGTTAATTCAGCATAATATTTTACAAAAGTTTTACCAGCAGTAGATCGAATTCTACACAGTTACACTCATCTAACCCACTGAAATATTTCCAGAATTGTGAGTATCTATCTGAATACAATTCTGCCAGGCAAGTAGTATCATGCTTCTGGCAGGTGTTACTTTTCTTCTGGACATTTCAAACCCAGCAAGGAAAACAGATGCTTCTATTTAACAGAGCAGAGAAAAGGGTAAATTGTATTATGATTTTTCTTCCATTGTTCAGTGTGGCTCGGTGTAGTGAATACAATGCTAACAAGAGGAAATTGCATCACTTAAAAGAGCTGGTGAGAAGCTCACTGGACCATTAATGTTGATTTTTTCAATAAGACTTGAAACACTGGGGAAGTTCCAGAAGACTGGAAGAAAATGAATATGTGCCAATATTTTAAAAGGGTAACAGGATGACCTGGATAATTATAGGCCTGTCAGTCTGACATCAATCCCAGGCAACATAATGGAACAGCTGATAAAGGATTCGATTAATAAAGAATTAAAGGAGGGTAATATAATTAATACCAATCATCTTAGTGTCAACCTAAACTAAACAGAAAGTGACAACAAAGAAAAAACAAACAGAAGAGCAAATGTCTGCTAGCACATCAGAATTTTTCTGGCATGGTTATTTCTGATGACCTACACAGCAAAATAGAATCAATATTCCAAGTAAGGATGCTGCTACAATGAACACAGGGGATAATGTTTCAATATCTCATGAGAACATCATGCTGTGTATGTGCAGACCTGGTAAAACAGACTTAGACCTTTGGAGTAAATGTGCAGCTTTTTGACTATTTCAACATTTAAACAGCAAGACACCCCTGACATTTTGGCCATCCAGCTTTTTTCCAAGAGAGGGCAAATGGCTGGAATGCTGTGAACAGCTCACAGCTGAAAGTGCTGAAAATATTCATATGGTTGAATTTTACTGTAAAGTACAAGGGCTGCATTCTTTTTACCTGATGTGCAGAACAGCAGCATGTTTTTAACTGGTTAAAAACACCACAACAACATCTTACTTTTCTGCATTTGGGCGTTTATTTCATAATCTGCCACGGGACACAATTTTCAAGACAGTTAAGTCCAAAGCAGACTGTGAAGAGCTACAAAGGGATCTCACAAAACTGGGTGACTGGGCAACAGAACGGCAGATGAAATTCAATGTTGATAAATGAAAAGTAATGCACATTGGAAAACATAATCCGAACTATACATATAAAATGATGGGGGCTAAATTAGCTTCCACCACTCAAGAGATCTTGGAGCCATTGTGAATAGTTCTCTGAAAATATCCACTCAATGTGCAGTGGCAATCAAAAAAGCTAACAATGTTGGGAATCATTAATAAAGGAATAGATAAGAAGACAGAAAATATCATATTGCCTCTATATAAATGGTACACCCACATCTTGAATACTGCGTGCAGGTGTGGTCTCCCCATCTCAAAAAGGATATATTGGAATTAGAAAAGGTTCAGAAAAGGGCAACAAAAACAAGTAGGGGTATGGAACAGCTGCCATATGAGGAAAGATGAATAAGATTGACTAAGGGGGGATATAATAGAGGTCTATAAAATCAACTGGTATGGAGAAAGTAATGAGGAAGTGTTATTTGCTTTTTCTCATAACACAAGAACTAGGGGTCACCAAATGAAATTAATAGGCAACAAGTTTAAAACAAACAAAAGGAAGTATTTCTTCACACAACACAGTCAACCTGTGGAACTCTTTGCCAGAGGACTTGTGAAGGCCAAGACTATAACAGGGTTAAAAAAAGAATAGGGATGAGAGAATGTATATTTTACATTTTTAATTTCCTAATGGACCGCAAATGAACATTATTTTTGTGTGCATAGTTTTGATCAAATCATGCGTGTCATTGTAATACGTGTGCTGGGGAGGAGAACTTGAACACACTGTTCCTTGAACACACTGCACTAACACCCATAAAGAAGAAGATGCAGTTATCAATGGATCAATCTCTGCACTTGGATGAAAATGCAGGACTCTCTTTAAAATGAATGGCAACTGCATACATGGACCTAATGATGATTTGGCCCATTCTTTCTATGGTACTGGTTTTAAGCGCCTCTTCTTGACCCACCTCCTTTAAATGGAAATTTGATGACCAACCCTGTCTCCTTTACCTATTTGGGAAGATCTCTTACCAAAACAAGTCCACCCAAATAAATAAATAAATAAATAATAAAAAGAGCCACCCCCTCTTCCCCACCCTCCACAGGATCCTTTCAGTCCAGGTCTTCACACTGGCATCATTGTTACATCCTCCTCTCCTTTCCACACAAGAGAAAAATATTTTAAATAAAATTAAACACTTCCTGCAAACATAACAGAATGCAAAATGAAGAGCCTGATAGCCAAAACATACAAAGTCTGACCTCTTCTAACAATGACCTAGATTTACTTGCAAGACATTATATATACTATTGTAAACTTTTCCCTATTAACAGCAAATTTTACTGAAGGATTTTCTGAGAGTAACACCCCTAGGAGCTAAGCAAGTATTATTCCCATTTTAAAGAGGAGGAAACTGAAGCCTAAAGGAAATTAAGTGATTTTTTCCAACTTCATAGGACATATCATACAGCAAGGCAGTGTGTCATGAAGAGGATGCAGAAAACTTTGCAGTCCCTTGCTCTATCCACTGGACAATGCTTATTCAACTACTCATATACACCACACACCTGATAAACAGTATTGTCTACAATGTAATCTGGGTGTCACTCAAACTGCCAGGGTTCGCCCCCACCGGCCACTGCTCACTTTCCCTAAGGCTTGGTCTACACTACCCCCCTAATTCGAACTAAGGTACGCAACTTCAGCTACGTGAATAACGTAGCTGAAGTTCGAAGTACCTTAGTTCGAATTAGTTCGAACTTACCTTGGTCCACACTCGGCAGGCAGGCTCCCCCGTCGACTCCGCGGTACTCCTCTCGGCGAGCTGGAGTACCGCAGTCGACGGCGAGCACTTCCGGGTTCGACTTATCACGTCCAGACTAGACGCGATAAGTCGAACCCAGAAGTTCGATTTCCAGCCGTCGAACTAGCGGGTAAGTGTAGCCAAGGCCTAAGTCTTTTCCATTCCACTCACCTTTGATCCTCTTTTGCACTCTACCAAATTCACCCCAAAACCCAGGTGCATGAATTACCTGGCTATTCCTCTAGTACAGTGGTTTTCAATCTTTTTTCATTGGTGAACCCCTAAAAACTGTTGAGTGGATATGCTGACCTTTGGAAATCTTAGTCTGCAGACCCTCAAGGGTCACCTGCTTGAATTCTTTTAAGTGGCTTCATAACTCAACCTAATTGTGCAATGGCCAATCATGCAGGCAATTTCAACATTTCCTGACATTACAGTAACTCCTCACTTAACGTTGTAGTTATGTTCCTGAAAAATGCAACTTTAAGTGAAACGATGTTATACGAATCCAATTTTCCCATAAAATTTAATATAAATGCAGGGGGTTAAGTTCCAAGGAAATTTTTGGGGGGCAGACAAAAGGCATTATATACCATACAGTACTATGGTTGGGAAGTGCCCCTGGCTTACCCCACACAGGCACAGCCCACTGCAGGCAAGGACCCTAGGAAGCACCATTGCAGCAGCAGCGACAGCTTCCCCAGAGAAGGACAGGCGCCGACTTTGCCAGGGAATGTTCCAGACCCGCCTCTTCCAGTCCCCGCTCCACCTCCGCTCCAGAGCATGCCACATCCCTGTTCCTTCCCCTCTCCCCCTGAAAGCCCTAGGTGCTGGGAGGGAGGGGGAGCAGGCAGAGAAGAGGAACTTGTGCAACGCTCCCTTGTAAAGTCGCTGCTCTTCCACAGAATCTTACAAGCAGTGGACAGAGCAGGCAGCCAAATGACGTTATAAGAGAGCACTTCACAACTTTAAACAAGCATGTTCCCTAATTGAGCAGCGACGTAACTTTGAAACAATGTTAAGCGGGAGGACGTTAAGTGAGGAGTTACTTTATAACAGTAGGAATGTACAGTAACACCTAAAGCCTACAACAACTAAAAGATTAGAGGGGGAAATATTTCTAAGTTTTCACCTTGTTTGCTTTGTACGTTTGAGAGTACTTCAGGTATAGTGTGTTTCATTCTTAGCCCTGAATAGTTAGGGTGTTTCCACTGTTTGCATGGGTTTTTCCCCACAGTAACAGGAGAGAGATCTTAAAAAAAAAGAAAGTACCTCAAAACCATAAAAAAATTTAGCAGGACGACACCAGGGCAAACATAACACCTAAAACCAGAGGAGAGGTACATTTGACAGCTAAGAAGACTACAGGAGAGTTATCAGATTTGTAAAAGTCTGTAAGTAATCCCCTGAATGAATAAGGAATAAGTAATCCCCCAGTCATATTTCTATTCTGACTACAAAAGTTAATCTCAAGCAGTTTAATGTGATTGTGACAGGGTGGTCCACTTACCCCTAGTATGGCATCTCCTCCTGGTCGTTCTGAGGAATAGCTCCCCAGGTCAACATCGCTCCCTGTGGCTGCATGCCATCTCGCCACCTCTCTCTCTCTCTCTCTCTCTGTGTATGTGTGTGTGTCTGCAGCCCCTCTCTCACCCCATGAGCTGCTGCTGCCTCTTCATGACTTGTCTCTCTGGCCAGGTCACTATACCCATCTTCCCCTTTCAGGGTTCCAAAGCTTCCTTCAATGATCCTGAGCAATCTTCCTGTTCATTGACTTATATGCCACTCCTGCAGTGGCTGGCAGGGAAACCTGGGCCCACCCTCTACTCTGGGCTCCAGCTCAGGGAGCCTCTAGCCAGCAGTCAATGTCTATTCCCTTCTAGACCTTACTGCCTTTCCCTGTGCCCTGTCCTACCTTCCTGGCTTCATTTCCCTCTCTGGGGTTGCCAGCCCAAACACCTCCCTTCTCCCAGGGAGTGAATTCAGACTTTCCCAACAGCTCCCTTCTGCTGCCTTTACAGTCCCAGCCCAGTTCATTCCTCCTCAGCGAGGCTTCCTTATTCATTCAGGGGATTACTTAGCCACCTGATTCCCCTCAGCTGTGGCTTATTGGGTTAATTAGCCCCCTCCTCACTCTGTATTAAACTTTTCTGGGCAAAAGTGGGGTAAACACTCCATCACAGTGATGTAGAAATACAGAAAGCAAAACTGTAAAATAATGATATAGCAGATATCAAGTCTGTCTCAAGGACAGTTCCCTGCCGGAGGGACGCGGCGGGGGCGGTAATAAAAATGTCAGCGCCATCAATGGAGGAAAGGAAGGCTTGCTGGGGAGCCAGGGATGAATACTGGAAATGCTTAGATGAAAATATGGAAGATGCATCTAGGTGTCAGAAGCTTAGATGTTCTTTTGAATCTAGGTGTCCACAGCAATGGGTAAAATACTTTGACAAAAGAAGAGACTTTTTAAAATACAAAGAACAGCTTCAAGCAGGAGAATATCAGCCTCCTGGGACTACTGAAAAGTCATAGCTACACATCAACTTATTGAAACACAATCAATGAAAGAATAATCTTATGGAAGAGAAGTACTGAAATATGACAAGAACTGAGTTAAAACTAACTGTACTGTATCTCTAGAAATTCATGCTGCTTTCCTTGTTGCAATGTCTCGCTTTTATGCGAGAACAGTAATTAAATGAAAAAGACAGTGACTGTCTGTAAGTGTGTCTTTCAGTACTGACTCAAATGTCTCCCCCTCAAAAAAGCCCAAACAAATCAACCCACCAAATGGCATAAGCAGAGTTTCTACCCCCAAAAGGTCAGAACCAGAGATTCCAGGAAGTCAGCTAAGGACTTTATCGTTGCTATTGATTTTATCTGGAAGATAATCAGATACTCTGGTGATGGGCAGCAGTATAAAATCCTAGATAGACTAGATATGGAGAAGTTTAACAACTCTATCTTCCATTGCAGTCAGACTTGCAACAGACACCCCAAATACAGGTGTGGAAAAGTGGGGCTTTCCTTAATTATTCAGTGGCAGAGATGTTCCCTTCCAACATATGAAATCTGTTCCCTCTTCAAAGAGAAAAGAGCCCAGAATTAATTAGACAGATGTTTTCACTTGTACAAGGGATTACCGGCCCCGCCCAGCTCCCATTTCAGTAAAAGGAGAGATTTAAGTGGGAGCTGAATTGGGCCCGCTAGAATCCAGCTGCATTACAGAGATAATTAGGAATGTTGATAGCAAGTTTGTATTTAAAGTAGGTTTGTGCTTGTCCTCAGTGGTTTCACTTGGCACTGAGCTGCCCCAGTGACATTGCTATTACAAATCTCACAATGCTGAACAACAAATAATTTCAGAAAAAGTAATGAGATGTCGATAGTAATGGAGTAAGGTGGATCAATTTCAGAAAGTTTATTGCTATAAAGCAATAAACAAGGCAAGCTGACCTGGCAAAGGATAGTGGTAAGCTAATAAAATTACTCTGCACATTGACGTAAGAGGGTACGCACAAAATTTCAAATGTGTGCGTTAGCTACATTCATGTGAAATAAGAAATCTTGAATTACAATGCTAGTACATCACCGCCTTTGCACTCAATGGTCATTTTTTGAACAAAAACTTGTGTTGGGAATTCTTTGAAAAGGTAGCCATGTAATGACAATTACACACCAGGGACTCCCATGTAAGAAGCCAAGAATCCCAACCACATCCTCTGGAGTAGAGAATCATGTGACATTCGTTAATAAATCTAGGTAAGTTTTGCCTATTTTCAGGGATGACAATGAAACTGGCAAATCTTCACACAAACTTTTCAGATAATCTTTTTCCTGCATAAGTTTCAGAAACAGCAAAAGGATTTAGCAAAATGATCAGCCTAAAACATCCAATTTTATTGTGAGGATTTAGCTACAGAATATTTTCAACTCACTTGTCTCACAGTTAAACCATCAAAGCTATTTTCCATTTCCGGACACTCCACTACACCAGAAACACTAGGAGTGGAAAAGAAAAAAAATATATTGGAGAATACAATATCCACACAAAAAACATTTATTCAGCAGATGAGGATTCCGTCCACAGCACGAGAGGATGTGAAAGAAAAAAAAGTGAAAGTGAATTGTACTATCCTTGTACAGTACCATGCAAAATAATTTCAGAAACCTAAACCGTATCAGGGATCAAACTGTACTGCAGGGCCCCAATTGTTCTGTGAACAACAAAAATCTTTTTTATTTTCCTTTGTGCAATTTGACACAATTCAAACTCAGTCTCAGCACCCAGCTGCCCTCTGGTGTTTGTCTTGAATTTTCAATCTCAATGCTGAGTGCACTGATGTGGAGAAACAGCCTAAAACTGCATTTTAACCAGTACAGTGGCCTACATTTGCTGGGGTAGTTCAGAAGCTGGGCAGCATCACGCCAGCACCACCTGAAGCCTGGCCTTACAGCCAGCTTGTCTTGCCTGATATCCTGGTAGCATTCTTCAGCTTTCAGTTCTATTTGCTTTTCCCTAGAAATTCCTCTTGGCTGTTATCCAAGAGGAGGTGAGCAGCACCCACAGCACAGATTAAAATGAAAGGGGTCTCTTAGAATTTCTGTTATAAACCCAAATTCAGAAGGATTTACTACAAAGCAGACATTTTATTTTGTTAGGCTCAAAGTTGATGAAAGTTCTTATCTCATATGCATTCTTTTTCCACAAAATCTCACTGAGTAATTGAATAAGCTTTTTAGTTTGAGATCAGGGCACACAAAAAAGTTTGCTTATCTCTTCATTTCTGCCACAGGTTTTATTTATTCTGTGGGGAATACAATCAGCATATCCAGAGTGATTCAGCTAAGACAGAGCAGAATTACTTTTTTTTTTTAAAGATAAAAAGGAAACCGCTTTCTTAGATAAATCACCACCCCAGCTAAAGCCCTCACTCAACAGAAGTGGAAACCATAAAACCCAGACTTGAAGGGAAATATATCTTTAGGAGGATTAACTGAGTGAGATATAAGGAAAAACAAACAAATTTCCTATGCAAGACAAAAGAAATCCTCATTGCAGTTATGTTAAACAACTTGTTTTGTAAGGTAGTATTGTCTAGATTTGCATCAAAAAGAAAGGAAATTAGTCAACTGGATACAGATAACACAGTATAACTTCCAGAAACAAACTGAAATTAGTCAACACTCAATACAGGACAGCTCAGTAATGAATCTTCACCTCACACTCTCCCCGTTTCTAAAGGCTCATATCTCTAGGATTGTGGCCAAAAAAACCCCAAAAACAAAAACAAAAAAGCACAACACACACACTAATACCATACAGAAACCAATAACTTTTTAAAATAATCAATCAACATGGAGTTTTGTCAGACAAAACAGATGTCCCGATTCGCCTCTCATTCACACCAGTATAAACCCAGATTAGCTCCACGGAAGTCAAACCGTGTAACATTAATAACATCAATTCTTAATTATCCACATTCTGTTTAGAGGTAGCTAATATCCTCTTCCTGCTTTACCAAGGTTAGATTAGAAAAAAAGTATGTCCATGGTGTTCCAAACCTAATACGTAACAGTCTTTTTCTCAAACAGACATACAGTAAAAATATGACAAAGCAGGCACAGGTGATGGATCTTCTGGTAGAAGACAAGAACCTGAATGGAAACCTGAATGAACACTTTTGCAATCTACAAGGAGTACGATTCTTTTTTCCTGAGAAAGAGGCGGTTCTATGAATGGAGGCAAGATTTTAAAAAGATTGTCTCCTTCCAACCCGTTCACATGAAGCTACAATTCAAAGACTGCAATTTTGAAGACTATTTTCAGCATAGCACTTTGTGCTGTGGTTAAGTCACTTCTCATGAGCTAAGCAGTGTGGGTTTGGGCCAGCACTTGGATGAGGAACACCCATGTGCTGCAGAAAGTAGCAGTTGAGCTATTAGAAGCAGCTGCCGTGTTCACCCCCAGAGATAGATGAATTACAGTAGTGGTGAAATGATCTCGACTCGTCTCACAAGGGTCTTGTGAGGATTAATTAACATTTGTAAAACAATCTGAGATTTTTCAGATGAAAGGTTATAAAACCATTGCTTCTAATTTTAAGTGAAACTACATCTCTGAGGGGCACTATAAAGAGGCTTACAATATTCTCCTTATCATTATAATTCTACCATTTGCTCCTGTACTGTTTTTTAAACTGGTGTCAGTTAATTCCATTTTTAATCAAACACTCCTTTGTGCACCTCTTAATCAGTTTTTATTTTCTTTTTGGGACTCACTGGGGGGGCTTTCATACCTTGATTCCAATGATAAGTAGAAAACATCCCTATCCCCACTCTTCTAGACCTGGGTTACAGCAACTATCCTTGGTTAGAAGGTTCCAGAACCCAACATTGTCTCTCCTCATTCCATCATAGGGGCTGCTCAACAGTAATGCAATGTGCTTCCTCTGCACAATGGCTGAGCGCAATGCCAACCCCGAAGCAACTGGCTCTGGGAACTGTACCTCAGTCTCTCACATGACAGCATGAAATACTAGGCAGCAGGTCAGCAGAATGGTCCATGCAGTTTTGGTTTGTGCCATAATGTACAATAGGCTAACTTCAAAATAATTAAGAGATCACACTATTGAAATAAAAAAAAAAAGCATCTATTGCACCCGCCAAAAAAAGGGGACCTGATGTCTGGAAAGTTTACTGCAGTGACACAGCCACACTAAAGGGAAAGGAGGACTGGAAAGAGGCAAGATCTCTACAGGAAGAGAATAGCTGCCTGGACTAGGGCCAAAGTCACAGAGTCTGAGGAAAATACAATCCAGTCTGGTTAAAAAATTCAAAATATGTTTTTAGTGGGGCAAATGTTACATCAGCACGACTAAAGCTCCCTAAACACAAAGGGAGCTCAGCCCAGCCCACATCACAATGCTGGGTATTATAGGCAGCTACGCTGAAACAGGGCAGCCTTGATACAATGTCCCATCCACTGAAGTGATGTTGTTAAAAAAATTTCCTCCCCAAAACAGCCTTGCAAAACAGTATCATTCCACCATCCCCTCACAATGTGCGAGAGAGAGACAAAAAACAGTTTTACTCGCCCATCAAAAAAAATTGATTGACCACAGACAATGGAACTAACTATGTGATGCACCAGAAATTTTCATTATTCACATACTCCACTGAATGAAATCCATCCCAGTGAATGCAACCAAGCTACAGCTTTATCTCGGCATGTAAAATCATTAGCCTCTCCTCACAATCTCCACGTCTTTCCTTGTGTCACCCCTCTCCCCTCCCCTCACTGTGTAGACATGTTCTTTCTGTTCCAACACAGGATTATATTAGGCCTAGGGTATCTTCTAGGACTGCCAAAGCCTCACCTACCACCTCAATTTAGTCTCATGAAGGGTCACAGACAGAGACCTGGAGCCTGAAATCCCACTGCCCTGCCAGTGTGCCGCAACCCTGGCCACATCCAGAGGAGATTGAGGACCAGTAACATTGTTGCTTTTCATTCAGAGCATTCACATATGACTCTTTAAAGAAAAGGCAGACACATTATGGCCTGAAAATGTAAGCCTCTGCACTGGATCTTGCAGTCTAGCTGAACTGCATTTGAAACAGGACCAGCTGGAATAGCAAAGGTAGCTAAAGACGCTCGAACAGAGCCCTGACGGTGGGAGGGCTGGAAACTGGTTCTTGGGGTTGCCAGAGACTACTGGAGACTAAAACACTCCAAATATGCCAGTATGCTGGGGGCTACAGGAAGTGTGTGGAGCCAGCCACTATGTCAGTTCTGGGCACTTGGGGACTCCCCTCTGAACTGGAGCCACACCAGAGGCCAGCACAAGGAAGATACAGGGCATTACACTTCTCTGAATCACTCAAATTGTCAGACAATTCACGTTTTGAAGAGGATTCTATTAAGCGGCCTGCTAATTGGTAGAACTGAAACAACCAGAGAGAAAGGGAGCAAATGCAGAGAGCTGGTTTGGGCAGACAGCTGGACATGCCCAAAATAGGGATGGTAGAGGTAGCTGGAGACAGAGAGATTTGTAATAACTGGGGAATGAGGGAAATTAAAAGAAATATGAAAGTAGCGGAAGAGAAGCACAGATTCAGATCTGGGGACTAGAGAAATGCATGTCACTCGGGACTTAGGCTTCTGGGAGTGTGTTTCACATGGTGATTCGAGCTCCCTTTGATATTTATTTTCCCTAGTGAGTACAGCAGGGAGGTAAAAGCTGCATATGGCTATTATAAGCCAGCAAAGAGAAAAGGATATGCAGCAGAGCAGCAAAGGAAATGGAAGCTGTTTCTTCACTAGTGGAAACAAACTTTATTGAACATTAGTAAAACTGAACCATTTAGAATATGGTATCAGGCCAGCGGTCTTAAGGCCTATTCTGCTATGACAGAGAACTGGGTTCTATTCCTGGTCTCTCTCAGTCCAAGAACAGTCCAAATTTAAGACCAATTTTTGCCATTTGTTTTCTTACTTGTAGGTTAGCTGCTGAGTGTCTGCCCACTGCATCCTGATAATAATTTCAAGGGTGGAGACAATAATTCAGATCTGATCTTTGAAAGTTACACTGTTGGGTGAACTGAGCTCAGATTTTAATTGTCTCCAGCTTTGACATTCCCGCCATATCAGGATGCAACAGGCAACAACTGACAACCAAGTATGAAAGCAAGTCGCAACAGCTAAGGAAAGCAGACAGAAAAAGGACAAATTGCTACTGTCTCTGCAGCTCTAAATAGCACTGAAATAGATAACTCTCAGACAGAATTCCTGGCCTCCAGTTTCCTATTCTCACATATCAGTATTACTCATAACATTTCTGCCTATCAATAAGTCAATAAGACAGACTTATTCTGGCATCTTCTCTTTGAAATGAAGTCTTTTCTCATTGAAAGTAGAAAAAAAATCCATGAAGGCCTAACATAAAGGATGTCTTGCAACCTTCAGCCAAACCTGGCAGCATCTTGTGCACAAACAGCAAAACTGTTTGCTTTTTCCAAGGATACTCCCCAAATTCTGAAATGAAGCCCCAGCCTGCAGCAGCTCAGCCTCTGATTAAACCCAAGAGCAGGTCGCCAGATCCAGTAGTCATCTCAAACGGCAGTGCATGTTGGTGCATCAACATTTTCTTTAAAGTAAATTTTCTTCTCCAGAGCAAATACATACCATTTATGTATACTGGCTAACAGAGGCCACATCAACTGACTATTCGCTGATTTATCTACAGAGTTACATGAGTTTAATATGTGATTTTCAACCAATTTAGTTAAAATGCAACAGAATGTGCAGACTTCACTTAAACCAGGCTTAATTCAGTTTTAGCGGAAGTCAGTTCGGAACAGGTTTAAGCTAAAAATCGAAATAAGAATGTCTACAGAGGGGTTTGAACTGGTTTAATTAAAATTAGAGAAAAGTGTAAGCAAGGCCAAAGAAAACTGTTCAGACTTAGAGAAGTAGAATTTTCTAGCATTTAATAGCAACTATGGTTAAAAAGAGGTGCTTTCAAAGTGAACGTTTGATTTACATGTGTGAGTTTATGTTTCCCACTTCAAGTTATAAGTCTATCTAGCAGGGTTGGCCTTACCATGAGGCAAACTGAGGCAGCCACCTCAGGGAAAACACCACTAGGACCCAGAGTGTAGAAAATTGTGTCTGCTGCTGGTGCATATGTATTCTCTATGTTCTATATGCACAGAGATGGTGGAGTGCTGTGCTGGAGGAAGGAGGGCACAAGAGACATAACAGGCAGGCAGGAGAAAAGGTGAGAGGGAATAACAGAAAGCAGGAGGAGCTGCAGGGAGAGAGAGGAGGAGAAGCCTCCTATGTACCTCTCTAGCACCCCCAGGAACCTGGACTGATTAACACCAGCTTCTCAGGGAGATTCCTGTTTCCTGCTGTTCCCCTGAACCCACTTGAGGAGAACAGGCAGTCAGCTGAAGTAGAAGGAGCCAGTTAGGCCCTTAAGATGCTGATATCTTCCCTCAATCAGGCCCTCCTACCAGCCTGCTTATTTGTCCCCTTCAACTGAGTGTTGAGAGCCACTATAGCTGGCACAGAACAGCAGTCATGAGTGAAAGAAG
Organism: Trachemys scripta elegans; assembly: GCF_013100865.1. NCBI lineage: Eukaryota > Metazoa > Chordata > Testudines > Emydidae > Trachemys > Trachemys scripta. The sequence goes on along the minus strand of NC_048307.1, from coordinate 61,186,687 downwards.
AAAACGTCCCTCTGGGGCAGCATTCAGAAAAAGAAAGCAAGCAAAGGAAGCTTTTCTATCTAAGCAGAAAGGAGCTCTCCTGAGATACACAGACACAAATGTTCACGGTGAGCCTTCCGGACCCAGTGAGGATGTGAGTGGTGAGGAGATGCCTGATCTTCCAGGTAGTAGGAGTGCAGGTGACCTGGCAGCTACTGCAGCATCCATATCTCCATCTCAAATGGATGTAACCATGCACATTCCTGAAGAAAAATGTAGATGAGAGAAGAGGAGTGTGGTGGAGGCACAAGAAACAGCTGCTGCTGAGTTTAGTTCCTTAAGTCTAGATGATCCAGGACTGTGGACCCACTTGAGCAGTAGCCTGAGGGACTTCCTTGTACTGCTTGGGTCACAGCAAGAGAAAAACTTCATGTTCCCCAAAGANACTATCTTTGTTTGCTATACTTTGAACCTGAGGCTAGAGGGAGGTCCTCTAAGCTCTTTAAGTTTGATTACCCTGTAAAGTTATTTTCCATACTGATTTTACAGAGATGATTTTTACCTTTTTCTTTTAATTAAAAGCCTTCTTTTTAAGAACCTGATTGATTTTTCCTTGTTTTAGATCCAAGGGGGTTGGATCTGTATTCACCAGGGAATTGGTGAAAGGTTTCTCAAGGCTTCCCAGGGAAGGGAATCCGTTTGGGAATGCAACAGAGGGTCCTGTAGCACCTTTGAGACTAACAGAAGTATTGGGAGCATAAGCTTTCGTGGGTAAGAACCTCACTTCTTCAGATGCAAGACTTGCATCTGAAGAAGTGAGGTTCTTCTTCAGATGCAAGTCTTGCATCTGAAGAAGTGAGGTTCTTACCCACGAAAGCTTATGCTCCCAATACTTCTGTTAGTCTCAAAGGTGCTACAGGACCCTCTGTTGCATTCCCAAACGGATTCCCTTCCCTGGGAAGCCTTGAGAAACCTTTCACCAATTCCCTGGTGAATACAGATCCAACCCCCTTGGATCTAAAACAAGGAAAAATCAATCAGGTTCTTAAAAAGAAGGCTTTTAATTAAAAGAAAAAGGTAAAAATCATCTCTGTAAAATCAGTATGGAAAATAACTTTACAGGGTAATCAAACTTAAAGAGCTTAGAGGACCTCCCTCTAGCCTCAGGTTCAAAGTATAGCAAACAAAGATAGTAAAAGGTACATTTACAAGTTGAGAAAACAAAGTAAAACTAAGACGCCTTGTCTGGCTTTGTACTTACAAGTTTGAAATATGAGAGACTTGTTTAGAAAGATGGGGAGAACCTGGATTGATGTCTGGTCCCTCTCAGTCCCAAGAGCAAATGACTCCCAAACAAAGAGCACAAACAAAAGCCTTCCCCCCTCCAAGATTTGAAAGTATCTTGTCCCCGTATTGGTCCTTTGGGTCAGATGCCAGCCAGGTTACCTGAGCTTCTTAATCCTTTACAGGGAAAAGGATTTTGGAGTCTCTGGCCAGGAGGGGTTTTATAGTACTGTACACAGGACAGCTGTTACCCTTCCCTTTATAGTTATGACACCATGAGAAGGCAGCAAATCACCAGAGAGCATTCCATAGGTGGAAAGAGCTTGAGATGAGATTATGGTTAAAGGCCATCATAGATGATCAGCATCAAGAGAAGATTGCTTCAGAGTCTCTTTACTGGCAAAATGTTCTGAAAAGGCTTATTGCCATTGTGAGAATGCTTGCTACCCAAAATCTAGCACCATGTGGCACTTCAAATCAGCTGTATGTGCCAAACAATGGAAACTTCCTTAAAATTGTGGAGCTGATGGCTGAGTTTGATGCTGTACTCCAGGAGCAACTAAGAAGAGTCACCACCCAGGAAATGTATACACACCACTACCTTGGAAAAACAATTCAAAATGAGATCATACATTTACTGGCAACAAAAGTCAAACAGAAGATTGTGGCAGATCTGAAGTCAGCAAGATATTACTCTGTTATTCTGGACTGCACACCTGATATCAGCCATACGGAACAAATGACTTTAATGGTGCGTTTTGTAACAACAACAGAACCTAGTGAAAATGTCCCTGCAATGGTGACTGTCAGAGAGCATTTTCTAGAATTTATTGACATTGATGATACTACAGGAACTGGTATGACAAATGAGCTTCTTAAAAAGCTGGAAGATACGGGAATTGCGATAGCTGACATGAGAGGTCAGGGCTACTATAATGGTGCCAACATGAGAGGAAAGAACAGAGGAGTACAGACACAGATCTTAGGGTACGTCTATGCTTACCTCCGGGTTCGGCGGTAAGCAATCGATCTTCTGGGTTCAATTTATCGCGTCTAGACAAGACGCGATAAATCGATCCTGGATCGATCCCGGAAGTGCTCGACATCGACACCGGTACTCCTGCTCCGCGAGAGGAGTACGCGGAGTCGACGGGGGAGCCTGCCTGCTGCATCTGGACCCGCAGTAATTTCGAACTAAGGTACTTCGACTTCAGCTACGATATTCACGTAGCTGAAGTTGCGTATCTTAGTTCAAAGTGGGGGGTTAGTGTGGACCAGGCCCAAGAGTTAAACCCTCGAGCTTTTTTTGTCCCATGCAATCCTCGTTCATTGAACTTGGTGGTCAGTGATGCAGCATCAGCTTCTAGAGAGGCTGATGAATTTTTTAATGTAATTCAAAGCATCTTTGTATTTTTCTCTGCATCAACTCATCAATGGCAAATTTTGAAGCAACATCAGGGAACATCCTCTCTGACACTGAAACCACTGAGTGCCACATGATGGGAAAGTCGAGTGGAGGCGATAAAGCTTATCAATCACCAAATTGGGAAGATAGATGATGCCAGAGTTGCCATTATGGAGGATAATGCTATGACAGGAACTGTTTGTGGGAGAACAGTGGCAGAGGGAAATGGAATCACCAGAAACATATGTAACCCTTCTGCCCATCTAAGTTGGCAGCAACAAGGACCGGGTTCTGTATCTAGGGGTTCCGTTTCAATAACGCAATGCAACACCGGCTCGAGCCCCCACCCAGTGACCTGGGACAACTATATACCACCTCCTGGGTGCCTCTAAGAGGCAATACTTCCCCTCTCGCAAGCACGGAGTCTGAGTGTAGCAGAAAATGTTTAATAACATGAGGTAAATGACATCGGCATTAAATTGGAAAAACACCACAAACAGGATTCATAACACAAACCATGAGCAAAAGACCCACCATTTGGGGCTGTGTCCTTTCCCTTTGGTTCTTGAATCCAGCAACCCAAAAATCACCCAGAGTTCCCAAAGTCCAACACCCCCAAAGTCTCTTGGGTCCAGCAACCACCCGAAGTCCCAAAAGTCCAACAACCCCCAAAGTCTCTGTCCCTAGTCAGTGCAGCCCCAGAGTAAAAGGGGGGCATGCAAGGTGTTAAGGGGGCACCTTACGTGATCCGAGGCCGGCCGTCTCTCCATGGGGTTCTGCCGCAGCCTTCACCACGAGCCAGTCCACTTCCTGCCGTCCCACGAACTGCTCTGCTCCGCTCACTGACCTGTGAGCCGCTCCAGCCATCCCCGCAAACAGCTCCGGTTGCCATTCCTTGGGCCGCTCCAGCCGTCCCCACAAGGCTCCGCGCTGCTCCTCGAGCCATCCCCGCAAACTGCTCCGCCAGCCGCTTAGCAATGTAGCTTCAGGCTCCCCCACAATTTAACACAGCATTCAGTGATGTCAGCTCTTAATAACTTTAGCTCTTTTGTGATTTCAGCTCTTAGTGATTTCAGCTCATAGTAGGGGAACCCGTGCTGGTGCACCACTGGCCCAAAGTGGATTCAGCTCAGCAGCCTGTAAATATACTCCTAATGGAATCAAAGTTAGCTCTGACATTCAACTGTGGAGAGAGGAGGTGGTGCAATTGGTGTTTTGAGCCCTCAAAGGGGGCCCATACCATCAGGTACAAATACCTGTCCCCATCCTCTCTCAATTCACTGGGTTTTGTAACCTATGCCCCTTGTCTAGCAAGTGCTACTTAGGTAATGGTGAGTCCTGTCATACAACAGTTCTACTGGCCTTGATTCACAGAATCAGGGTAACAAAACTTTATTCTTCCTGCCCCAATAACAGAGAAACTGGGGATCCCACATCAGCCAAAGTAACCACTATCAGTTGCTGTTGTCTCATGCCAGGCGAGTGGGTGTGCCTATGCAAACAAGATCAGCCCCTGGAGTTCTTTCCCACTCTTGCCATAATTGACCACCAGATGTCAGAGTCAGGATGAGCTCTACCCTGCTTACACATACATAACTTCAAATTTCTGTGTGGCTTAGTGTTGTGGCATGACGTACTGTTTGAAACAAATGTTGTAAGCAAGAGACTTCACGGTGTTGACTTTGATATATCTGGAGCAATGGAACAACTGGACAAAATAAAGTCCAACCTACAGTGCACAGAAGTTGGTAGAGGAACTTCACACTGAAGCTATTTTCACATCCATTCAAGAATACAAGAGTCACCCACAGGGCCGGCTCCAGGCACCAGGCAACCAAGCACATGCTTGGGGCGGCACCTGGTAAGGGGCGGCCAATCTTGGGGCGGCAGGGGGCAGCACGGTGCGGCATTCCGCGGGGGGGAGGGGCACTCCGGCGGCGCTCGGCGGGGGGCGCTCCGGCGTGCGGGGCTCAGGGAGGGGTTCCGGCGGCGTGGCGCTCGGCAGGGGGGGTGGGCTCCGGCAATGCGGCGCTCGGCGCGGGGTGCGGCACTCAGAGGGGGTGAGGGTTCCCACGGCGCTCGGCGGGGCGGCACTTTTTTTTGCTGCTTGGGACAGCAAAAAAGTTAGAGCTGGCCCTGGTCACTGAAGAAGACATTTTGATTACGAGGCATGGGATAATCCCATAAGAGACCCCAAACAATAATTCAAAGTTGAATTCTTTAACCAGGTGCTAGATTGTGCAATACAGTCAGTATATTTGGGATGTTGTATGATATTCCCAAACTCCTCACTGTACCTGAAGAAGACCTACACCAGCAATGCAGGGCACTAGAGACAGTGTTGACACATGATCACATGTGCAATATTGATGCGAGTGATTTAGGTGATGAACTGAAAGCCCTTTCAAGATACATTTCAGCAGGATCAACTCCAAAGGCTGTTCTGGAATATACATGCACAAATAAGATGACCACCCTCTTTCCAAATGCTTTTGTTGCTCTGCGCATACTTCTAACACTTCCTGTAACAGTTGCCAGGGGAGAACGCAGCTTCTCCAAGCTGAAGTTAATAAAAAACACACTTAAGCTCCACAATGACACAGGAGAGGCTGGTCAGCCTTGCAACCATCTCAATAGAGCATGAGCTGGCCCAGACTGTGGACCTTCAGGAAGCAGTTCAAATCTTTGCAACCAAGAAGGCACGGAAAGCACCACGTTGATTATTCAAACAGATAAAAATGCCAGTGTTTACTATGCAGACAAGAAAAGTTACATTTGCTGTTCAGGCGTTTGAAAGTTAAGTGTTACTTAACATTTTTGAACAAGGCATTTTAAATTGTTAGTTCTCCTTTATTGGGGTAGGTAGCAGAGCAGTACCATGAGAGGAGTAGAACAGGAAGAAGGCAGAATTGAGACCTTTCAAAGTTTTGGCCCACGCAAGGGAGTATGGGGGCATCATTTGAGATCCCCGCCTCAGGTGCCAAAATGTTGTGGGCCGGCCCTGCTATCCAGTGGCATACAATGACACTTAATCCTTTTTTACATATGCACCAAACCACTTCTACATTTATAGACTATGCTCTCTCTCTCAAACTCTCTCACAGATAAGCACAGACTTAGATCCTTGTTTAATCTAAAATCCAAATCCTGTTTTCTTACTGCAATTTTAATTACAAATTTAAAAAAGTTGAAAGTAAAAGCAAATCTATTTTTAAGGCTAAGATCATTAAGCCACAGCAGAAACTTAGGCTACCTTTCCCCAAGGAGGTCACAGGCAAATCATACTATGCTTGTGACACCTTATTTCATATACCTCCCATTCTCAGTGTGATGTGTACCAATTAACATATTATTCTGTCTTAATGAGGATAGCGTTTTAAATTTAAACAAATAGTTCACATTATACAGGGCGATAACATGTATCAAAATAATCTGAACAGCAATAAATATTGGATGCAGTATAGCACACTCCATTTGAATGGAATATAAACACATTTTACTTTCTTTCCTAAATATAAACAAGATAGGAGCTCAAAAACACAGCAAGTTTAATAACTTTAAAGATGGGGGAGTCAAACTGAAAAAACCCAAACATTTCAGTTTCATTTCAGACAGGCCGCGTGCCAAAGCTTGCCGATCCCTGGACTATACAAACTGCTACCCCCTAGCGGCTGACCCACAGAGGGTAAAAACCTAAACTACAGTAGAACCTCAGAGTTACGAAGACCCCAGGGAATGGAGGTTGTTTGTAACTAACTCTGAACAAAATGATAGGGTTGTTCTTTCAAAAGCTAACAACTGAACATTGTCTCAATATAGCTTTGAAATTTACTACGTAGAAGAAAGATGCTGTTTTTAACCATCTTAATTTAAAAGGAACAAGCACAGAAACAGTTTCCTTACTTTGTCAAATCTTTTTTTTTTTAAACTCCCTTTATTTTTAGTAGTTTACGTTTAACACAGTACTGCACTGTATTTATTTTTTCTCTCTCTCTGCTACCTGATTGTGTACTTCCAGGGTCCAGTTTCACTGAGCAAAATGGCTTTTTATTTATAGGCTGAGCCCTATCTTTCAAGAAATCTTGGACAATGTGGATTTCCACTAGAAATGTATCAGGATACATTCAAATGCCCAAACTATGTTGGAAAAATAACTTGTCAGGCTGTCTTCTGACAAAGCGTAATTTTTTTTTTTAACCTCAAAAATTTCAAAACATTTTGTCTGTTTTTATTTATGATCCACTTGCAATTCATATCTTGGTTTTTTTATTAAAAGACTGGAATAAATTCTCTTTGGACACCACCTAAATAATCTGACAACATTAAATTTCATGAGTCAGCAGCATACCCAGAGGTGCATGAAAGTTTGGGAGTTAGATTACCAACCGCTCTTTTCTTTAATACCGATAATAACAAAATATATTGGGACTATTAATACATGTGGACAGCTCATTTCAGGAAATATTTTCTCCACATCTTCCCAACCAATTGTCTATAACAGTGTTTCCCAAACTTGGGACGCCGCTTGTGTAGGGAAAGCCCCTGGCGGGCCGGGCCAATTTGTTTACCTGCCGCATCCGCAGGTTCAGCCGATCGCGGCTCCCACTGGCCGCAGTTCGCCGCTCCAGGCCAATGGGAGCTGCTGGAAGTGGCAGCCAGTATGTCCCAGCAGCTCCCATTGGCCTGGAGCAGCGAACCGCGGCTAGTGGGAGCTGCGATCGGCCAAATCTGCGAACGCGGCAGGTAAACAAACCGGCCTGGCCCGCCAGGGGCTTTCCCTACACAAGCGGCGTCCCAAGTTTGGGAAATACTGGTCTATAACACAGACTCTATTGCTAAAGTCATGCGACATCCACTCAACAAATGAGCGTACATTCTAATAGCATAGCTGTATATTTTAAATTTCTTCTATTCTCATTATACAAAAATAAAGTGTTTTTTTCTCCTTTATCCCCATTCAATCTGAACCCTAATTACATGGGAACATAATCAAATGCAGTAAAAGCACTGGTGGCATAATCATAAAATGGTACGTCCCAGATGAACGCTTCACTAATGAGTTAATTGCATTGTATTTAATGAATTAATTAAAAGTATTTGATCTAATGTAGTAGAGAACATATTAATATGCTAGAGCAAATGTGTATGTTAGAAGAACTGCTCTAAATTGAGCTTGAATATTAAGGACCTTGCAGGCAAAAACAACTCAGTTTGACTAAAGCAAATGTGGAGGGAACAGGATGAGTTTTGGAGTCTGTTGAAATGTGCTGGTGATGCATATAGAATACCAATAATTTCCTCTACTTAAATTTATAAGCCAAGACAAACAGTCATTTGTAACAACCCTCCAATCATCATAACAGCTGTGAACAGCAAGCCCCATAAATATGTCATGGCACTGACCTTTACTCTAGAAGACATAAGAGGCATGACCACAGCTATTTATTTTTCTTGGGAAATGAATGGTTTCTTGGATCTGTCATCTTAAAAGACAAAAAGGCAAGGCTCATTTTTTAAAAAATTGTTCTATAATTTAATTATAAATCATTAAAGAATAAAATATTGCAAAAATGTCTAGCAGGTGATCTACACTTTGTCTTGCTGCATCAGACAAAGACCAAAGTGGGAAAGTATTGCTTCACTGTTCAAGTGCAAAAGTGTGGGGGGGGGTAGGGGAGAGGATTGTTTTGTTTACAGCTGGTAGTAGTTATGTTGTAGTAACATACAGGTTTAGCACTTAACAAGTAAAGTTTTAAAAGCATATGAAACAATTGTCCTGATTTTAGATTTTGCTATCAGCCCAGGCTTCTGGAGGATTATGAACATTTCAAACCAGCCTAGGCCCAGTTATGGTTGTATGTGGAAACCAGGCAAAACTCCATGGTTATCTCTGAATTTGACCCTAACACTCAGGGGGGGCAGATGTCACGTGAACTAAATATTGAGTAAAAGGTTTGCAAAACACTTGAGAACCCAAACTACTGAGTTTTGCATTGCTCCAATTATAAGTTCTCACAGTCTGTTCCTTTGCAAAATATTCACACTGGAAAATGTTTACTATTGGGATACACTGAGGAACTGCCATTCAGAGCAGAGAAAGCCAATTAAGGAGTTAATCGAGAAGAGTACCCTAATTGTAACGAAATTCTTCCCTAAGAAAGTCTAATACAAATGCCCTGAATACAGACAGGATGGAGACCTAGATTCAGGATTCACACTGCAACCTATTCCTCCTTTCTCCTGCCCACTGACTTAATGTAAAAGAAAACTGGACACTCTCTTACCTTTAAGAAGCATTCGGGCTGGGTGTTCTCTTATCCTAGAGTATCTCCCTACATAGGGATTCACCTTCTAACATTCTAGACCATGGGGCACAGGAGATGCCAGCAATGAATGCATGCTAGCAGACACAATCTTGAATCCTATGAGCCACCCTGCAGGTGGAGTTGATGCAACTTCACACAGCACCATCTGTGGCCACTCAGATATTTGGGAACTTGCAGAAACCTGCTTATGCTTTTTCCATTTTTTTTATTTTTCTTCTTCCCTTTTTATCCCTCCTCCTGTGAGACTGTTGTGTGGGCTTCTCCCCCAACTCCTGAGGGGAAGTGGCAGAGCTCATCCTGCCTCCTGCAGCAGCTCTGAGTGGGAGGAGGCAGCTAATCAGTGCGGGTTTCTTCTGGGCCAGGCAGGAAATAGCATGAATGCTGGAGCTTCTCATGTACTCCTGACTGTAGCTCCAACAGGTGCAAAAATTTCATGATGGAAACACAAGACTGACTGTAATCTTAGTAAGATTAGTAAGGTGTAACCGCTTACACTGGAACATGTAGATAGTAGGGATTTGAGAGGGGCATTAAATAAAACTTCCCAGTTATGTAATACAAAAGAACATCCTGACTGATTTCCATCTTTCTTCCCTACACACTATTAGCTTTCTACCTACAGTTCCCAGGCTATGCCCGTTGTGCAACATCACTACTGGCCTACCAGACTTCAACACTAAATGAACAATGCATTAGCAAGGCTGTCACTAGTCAACTGTTGCCTGTTATCCAACATGGTAGACTTTGTCAGGGTTTTTCACCTGTGTAACTATAGCATATTATGTTCCATTAGCAGTTGTGGGTTGTTTGGAGAGTGGTTTGTTAATGCCTGGAGGTTGGTAGGAAAGGTCTGTTCTGACCTCTGTTTGCTCCCTAGAGGAGCAGAGTGATTTGAAGCATGTACCAGTGGTGCAAGTAACAGGCAGATGGGTTGGTATCAACACCATTTATGCTATGTCTTGATGTACAGTTGGCAGGCTGTTTATTTGAAAGGGACACGTAACTACCCTAGTATCCTGACAATACAGCATTCACTGTTCAGCATGCCACCACTCCCACCCTAATGGATTAATGAGAAAGCTGGTACCATTCTGACTTGCTTACATCATTTGCCATGTGCCACACCAATCATTCCTAGAGCACTGCCCCTAAGGGCTTTAAACATTTGAACCAATTTGGAAAGATTGATGGTGCTATTCAAAAGCTAATGTTATCGAGCAAGATCAGATTCTGAAGTAGATTCAGTCATAAATAAAACACAATGTTCTATAACTACTGGATCAATAAGACACATTGGTGAAAAATAAAACACAATGTTCTATAACTACTGGATCAATAAGACACATTGGTGAAAAGTAAATTCAAGACTCATCCCAAATGCAGGATAGGGACTAGATGTGATCTGCTGCAAAGCCAAGGTGACAAGCATGCTTTTCAGGTGCTTTTTCTACATTACCGTATGTGGTTGGAAATCCCTTTTAGGCTTCCCATTTTTCTTCTGGAGTTATTCAGCGGTGCTATTGACCAGTAGAATCATGGTTAGACTTAAAATCCAGGCACTGGACATTATGAGATGTACTGTAAACATTGCCTGCAGTGAATTACTTTCCATCACACCATGCATGTTTTCTGCTGCAACTTGCACTGCAGCTAAGTATCAGAATTAAAAGATACAGCTACACAGAATTTCTGTTTTTAATTGTGTATTGAATGCACAGCTTGGTGCCTTGCTAAATAAAAAAGCACATGCATATAGATTAAACAACTGCATCCTATATTTTAATTTATCAATATCAGTTCTTAGAGAAGAAGGGCTTGGAATCTGAAATGAGGAGTAGGCAGAAGAATCTCTGAGATCAAATCAAGCTAAACATAAAGGAAAGGCACCCTGTGAAAAATATTGTCATTTCCTCTCATATTTGTGACTCAATATTAGCTATGAGCTAAAGAGTTACAATATGGTACCCAATATGTACTGTGGTAGTTTGATACTGACCTACCTGAAATGATAGGAATATCATTCTGTTCCTGTTACTTCTGTATTTGTCTAGCAACCATTTTACTATAACATCAAATTTGAGTCTCTTACATAATGTGAAATCTGTTCATAGAGACACTGAAATCACATTACCTACTTCTTTACTTAAATTATGTATTAAGTTGCTCTCTGCTTAAAATTAAAAACAAATTACTGCTGTCGCTGTGGTTTCTCATCAAGCATATAGGGTTCAGTGTTTTTCTGAAGATCAACTGCCCCCACCAGAGTGCCCCAACCAATCAAAACATGCAATGATTGTACAAATTTTATCATTTAGGATTCATTACGTAAGATTCATCCTTCCAGCCAATTAATAAACCTCCTTTAAACAAAAATTTCAGTATAGGAAATGCTAGCTTAACTACATCACCTTTTATATTGAGTTTAAACAAAATCATGCACGTAAAGGATTATTTATTGCTACTTTGTATTATATCTATTGCATTCCTGATCGCTTTCACACTTCAGAATCACTGATACATTAGAATGTTTGTAGTGCAGCAGGAAACAGTTTTTACACTAGGAGGAAATGTCACTAGTATGTGTGACGGGTTCGGTCACAGAGACCCTCTTGGGACAATCACCCGATGTGCTGAAATTACCTCTGAGCTGGTTTTCCCTGATGGCTTTGGACTCCAGAACCCTGCCTTGTTGAGCCAGACACACTAGTCTGCTGCAACACAGACCCAGGTCTAACCCACGCCCCCAAAGCTGCAGACTTTAACCAAAAACTGCTCAGCAAGTCACCTATCTTCAGCACCCAGACTCCAATGGGATCTAAACCCCAAATAAATCCATTTTACTCTGTACAAGCTTATAAGGGGTAAACTCATAAATTGTCCGCCCTCTATAACACTGATAGAGAGATATGCACAGCTGTTTGCTTCCCCAGGTAATAATCACTTACTCTGGGTTAATTAATAAACAAAAGTATAAAAAGTAGGATTTAAGTGGTTTTAAGTAATAACAGACAGAACAAAGTAAGTTACCAAGCAAAATAAAACAAAAACACACAAGTCTAACCTTAATACAATTAAGAAACTGAATACAGGTAAATCTCACCCTCAGAGATGTTCCAAGAAGCTTCTTTCACGGACTAGACTCCTTCTTAGTCTGGGCCCAATCCTCTCCCTCTCCTCTCTCATTAGCTCCAGCCCAGGTGGTAACTAGGGGATTTCTCATGACTGGCAGCCCCCTTTGTTCTGTTCCACCCCCTTTCATAGCTTTGGCACAAAGCGGGAATCTTTTGTTTTTCTGGATTCCCACCCCTCCCTCTAAATGGAAGAGCATCAGGTTTAAGATGGATTCCAGTACCAGGTGACATGGTCACATGTTCTGTGAGACCCCAAGTCTCCATTCTTCCCGACCTGACTCACAGGAAGGCTTACAAGTAAACAGAGCCATTTACAACCAATTGTCCTGGTCAATGGGAGCCATCAAGATCCTAAGCCACCATTAATGGCCCACACTTTGCATAATTACAATAGGATCTCAGAGTAATACTTCATATTTCTAGTTTTAGATACCAGAATGATACATTCATACAAATAGGATGAACGCACTCAGTAGATTATAAGCTTTGTAATGATACCTTACAAGAGACCTTTTGCATAAAGCATATTCCAGTTACATTATATTTACACTCATAAGCATATTTCCATAAACATATAGAGTGCAACATCACAGTATGATAGGATTCTTTGAATATCAACAACCCTCATATTAACAGTTCATTAGAGAAAACCAAATATTGATTGTCAGTGTGTGGCCCAAAAGTCATTCAAGATTTCTTGTAAGATCAATGTTAGATTCACTGAAGGCTAAAAAGAAGTTTATTTACACTATTCATGACAAGCAGGCATACCCATACAGATTATCTATTAGGACTGACTGCATTTGTAGAAATGCAAATAAATCATAATGCAGTTCTGTCACTTGTCTTGCCCATATGAACGCCTGCAGCACATTAAATGCAGACCATGGTCCCAATCTTACAAGCTGTCTATCTAGGTGCTTATATGTTTCTCATCATATAAGGATGCAACATCTGAACATCTCACAATCACTGGATTTTATCCTCACAACAACCCTGCAAGATAGGAAAGTATCAACTTCATTTTTCAGAGGCAGAGGGTGGATTAAGTGATGTGTCCAGGGTCACACAGGAAGCCTGTGGCTAAACCAGGAACTGAAGTTAGGTCTACTGAGTGTCAATCCAATACTCTATCCCCTGGACCATCCTTCCTACCACTTCCTACTCCCTGCCTCCACAAGACCCCCACAGTCTTCACTGCATTTTACTACTGCTTTTAACGATCCCGAATCAGATTTTTAAAACGGTCATCCCTGCTTTAGCACATTAGTTAACAATGGACCAGGCCCTCAGTCATGAACTCTATGTCTAGAGCGATCCTCTGTTCTGAGATGATTTTTAGAATACTGGCCCCAATCCTGCACTCCTTGTGCACCCAGAACTCCCACAGTGGTAAATAGGAGTTTTGGCTGAACAGGGAATTCAGACCCATAGTATATTAACTCCAGCAGATCTGAAGCTCAGGTTTATTTTAAAAATACATTCAAATTCTTGGATACATTCAAACTGCCCTTATTTACAAGTACTTTATAAAACTGAATCTTTACTCTTTCAAGTCTGTCGTCATATTAATATTTGGCAGTAGCATTATGAAAGTCAGTAATTTGATGGCAAAATATCTGATGTGAACGAGTGGGCCGCCTTGCTATGTGAATGTTTTCCATCCTCATCCCCCCACCAAAAAAATTAAACTATGAGTTGAGAAAACTGGAAAATGATCTCTTCCTTCCCCCACTTCCACCAGGTCTTCCCTTCTGTCACCTCCCTCCCTCCCGGCCCTTCAGGTTCTGTGTTCTTTTGAAAGTGGATTTTTTTTTCTGGGCATTGTGCCCAGTTCTGGTTTACAGTAATTTTATGTAAGAGAGTACAGCATCCCATATGCTGCAGGCATTTTATAGAATACGTGGAATAAATAAAACAAGAAAACATACATCAATGTCAGAAAAAAGGGAGGCTTGAGTTCTTTCATTAAGGCCCCAGATCACCAAAGTACTTAAGCAGTGCTTAACTTTCAGCATGTATGCAAGTGCTTTGCTGAATTGACACACACCTTTCTTCGCCCCTCTCTTACAGTACCTTAGGAGACAAACATAGCCAAAGGTAGACTGTACCTAATCATTTTATTGAAGGGATTTGGGTCACAAAAAAGTTGAAAAATAATATCAAAAAATAAGCTATTGACAATGTTTACCTCTATTTCATGTTCAGAAAGGACACAGAAAACCATATGTGAATTGCCCTACTGAAGTCCATTGAGACTTCTTTGAGTACAATAAAAAGATTTAGCCCTACTCCAGCTCCAAAAGGCAACATGATCACAATATCGTGTCTTGTTCCTTGACAAAGAAGTCTGGTACTAAATCCTCATGAATGACTGGAGTTTCAGTATGCATTCTGAAGTTAACATAGCAAAAGTTGACTTCCTGTTTGCAAAGCATATTTTAGTCAGAGCGATTATGAAAAAGCAAATTCTGTCTCCTAAAGAGATGGTCTTTGGGAGGAAAGGTCTCTCCTCTCAGCAATATTTTACAAGGTGACTTTGAGTAAGATCTGTTTGCCAATCAATTGTATCACACTGTACTAAATAGTTTCTCTAGGTTCTGCTTTCTATATTGAATTTCCACTATTCCTCCCAATTCTGATGCTTTGGTGAAGATATTAACAGGTGGTGGGGAAGAAATAGTAAAAACATATATTTTAATGATTGGCAATGATTCCAAATGCTGACGATCCAATAATGCCTGGATGCTAAGCTGCGTTTCAAGTCTTTCCCATTCAGGAAGGGAAAGCTCTTGACTGTATAAGGGTTTTCTGCATCTTTGACAGAGCCTTGGGGTGCTGATTTTCTGGGATACCATCACTAAGACAAGCTTTCAGGAAAACACTTGTTTCCCTCCAGCAGCAAGTGACTCAACAGATTAAGTTTTCTAGATACAGAGAGACCCACATTCTCTTTGTGATATTAAAATGTTCAGCCTTGATTTTCTGAAACTAAAAATAAACAAAGGAAAAGCTTCTTCCACTCTTTAATCTTTTGTCTTAGCGGCAGTATTTTTCTTAAATTAATCCTACCGAAGAGCAGAGTATATTTTACAGAGCACTATCACAAATATGATCACCAGTGCCTAAATCAAAAGCCTAAATGATCAGTGACAAGCTGGACTTATATCCTGCAGCATTGTAATGCAGAAGACTGGAAATCCCAAGGCAGCTTCATTTTGAATGAGGAGAGGAAAGGTTTCTAATGAATTATCTATGAATGTATAATATAGTCAGCACAGCAGCCCCTGTGTTTATTATGACATTAAATTCAGTTTATTTTATGCTGCTCCCTCCTTGTCAGTTTTCAATATGCCATAGATTTTTGTATCAACAATGACAATTGCACCATAAAAACTACGCAGCTAGAAGATTGAGACAAATGGGAGCCATTCTCACCTATCAGCTATTATGTCAAGCTGCCTGCAGACTCAGGAAAGCATAATTTTATCTGTTTACAGTTGGTTAAAATTATAAAAATATTCTTCAAATCTCTGATGGCTAAGAAAAAATGTTTTAAATGAAAGCTTAGACACTAGAATACAATTTTATGCCAAGGGATGGCAAAATCTGCAGCCTTAGAAAATCATAAAACACACGGTGTTAGCCTAAATAGATTCATTTGGGAATATTTCAGTTCCTCTGCCCTAATTCACCGATGTTAATAACTGCAGAGATCTCAGTACTAAGCTTGGCTGCTTATTAGATTAATGTTTGTCTATTAGGATTTCCAAATTACATATGCTAAGAGTTTCTGAAGCTTAGCCTAAAGGAGAAAATCATGTGTAATGTTACTAACGGGGAAAACAAAGACAAGAACCTCTGATTATCCAGTTTCACTACAAGAACCCCAGAGAACCTATTTTGAGTGTCTTATTTAGAATGACCTAGTGTAGATTAGCAATGTCACACTGATCAAGATGAAGAACAGAATGAAACACTCTTCTTACCTCAGACACATTATTTCTCTCATACCTGGTAACGATTTATTGGTTATTGAACACATTCACTGCCAGAATTTCCACTTCCAGATGTTACAGACTAGGTGCTAAGGAGAACTGAATGACTGCCTCACACAGGCACATCCTTATAAAGCATGGAAAGCCCCTCCTAAATTTGTTCACTCAGATCTGTGCATTTCTTTTAAAAATGACTGTTTTCCTGAAAGTCATTATTTCACCCTTTATGGATTTTCTGAAGTTTTCAGTTAAAATATTTCACATCCATAGCAATTCTTCGATCTGGTTCAGTGACTTTCCTCTCTTTTTGTATTGTTGTTTCCAAACTTAATTTGTGACATTATGAAAACCCCAACATTTAAAAAAGATTAACAGACACCTTCCATTTCATTTGAATTTGTTGTCACTTTTCCTCTGGCTTCAAAACAAGTCAGACAATCCACCATTCTGGGAGCCTAGTATGAGAGACCTGATGTGTTGCTCCCAGAGAAAGTAACATGATTATAACTACTAGCACTATTTGTGTAATACTTACAAATACCAACCAAGATTGGGGCCCTCTTGTGCAAGGCAGTCTACAATACTTTGTGAAAGACATCCCCTGCTCCAATGATCTTATAATTTAAACAGACAAGACAGGCAGGATGGGAGAAAGGAAGTATTATTATACCCATTTCACAACTAAGACACACAGAGATTCAAGTGACCTGCCCAAAGTCACAAAGGGCATTTGAGGCAAGCTGGGAATTAAACTCTGCTCTCCGGAGTCCCACTCCACTCCCTTAACCAGAAAATCATCCTCTCTCAGGATGTGTACCAAGAAGTGAGTGGAGAGGAAGAGAATGTTCCAAGAAGTGAAACAGACTCTAAGGGATCAATTAAATTAAAAAACCTCCCACTAACTTGGATGCACATTGGATTGAGCCCCAAAGGAGTTCTATCTAGTCCTCCTTGGCTAAGTGGTAGAGGAGGTTAAGGTAGAGAGGTAAACTGAAGGCTCCAGCATGAACATTAGGAAGAAATTCAAGACCAACAGTTACTGATAAATGTTTGCAGCAGTTAAAATGCGGATTTAGGTGTTAAATATAGCTTAGCTAAGGTATAGCCTCCATCTGGTGAAGGCTCAAGATGATAAAAGCTTAACCAGAAAAATATTGCTGCATTATATAAGGGAAATTCATGTTCAAGTATGTCTTTATTTTTTTCCTGTTAATAAAACAGGCTCAGAATACTCTCAGTTTAAAATCAATCATTCAGGATACTTCAGATAGTACAGCCAGAGGGCAGGCCCATCCATCTTACTAAAAATATAACATCTGCACTTGTATGATGCCTTATACCCAAGGATTTTAATTCAGGCTCACCCTTGCAATGCACAGAAGTCTTGTGGTCCCTGAGACCCAACTGGAGAAGGGCACACCATACCATAAACTGACACACTCATTATCCCAACTCACTGTTGTCATAATCTGTATCTAAACTGTGTCATGTAAGGTATCATATGCAAACTGTTAATACATTGGTCATTAATAGTATTGTGTGATGCATGTATGGGCAGCGTATAAAGAATTATAGGTCTGTGCTAGAAGTATGTTCTTAAAATGTTTGGCAAGCAGTGCATAAGCCCAGCCAGTCCTAGACAAAGAAATGTTGCTTCCTCGGGCTTGACTGTCTTCTCAGTGTAAACTGAGCAAGGTGAGGCCAGAAACAATTGAAGTATATTTACATATAAGGTAAACAAAGCCATCAAACTAGCAAGTAGATCGTTAAGTGGTCATCTCTTCATGATGGAGCCTTCCTGCCTCTTGAAACAGAGATAATGGACTTTGGGAAATATAAGCAGAAACAGAGAGCCATTTTGGCAACCATCACCTCAGGGACACAAGAGGCCAGAGCTTGTGAAATCTGAGAAAGGTGGATCCTTTAACCAATTTAACCGTTTTAATTGTTTAAATACTGAATATGTCTAAAGTTAAAAGTATTGTACAATCTTTTTACTATTTGTGTTGAGTAATTAATATTTAATAATTTAAAATTTATAATCTAATTTAATTTTTATTTTTTTATTTTTATTGACAAAATAATCTTTACTAATTATAACAGCTTCAGTTCGAAACAAATTTATAGAATTACAATTGGCCAGAAAAATTCTAAGCAAAGATGTTTCCTTTTTCCAGTATTAGAAAATACAGCTCTCACATAACCATGCATGAGAAAATGATTTCCTGCAAAGAAAGTCTGCAATAATTCAACACACCATTCCATTACATGTGAAGTAGTAATTCTCACACTTTTTCATAGCATAGTAATCACTCTATAGGAAAATAAAACCCAGATTTGTTCCCTGTATCATGTACAAAAGGAGACCTGGAAGGTTTTTTTTAAAAGAAACAAAAGTTGTCTGTTTTACATCTAGGAATTCAGATCTTATCTAACACCAGAAGGTTGCACAGACAACTACATGGCAACAGCACAAGGACCAAGGAAGAAAACCTGACAGAGAGGAAAGTGATTTTCATCCCAACTGCTTAACACTTTGTTTTGTTTGCTTGTGGAAAGCCCTACTGACTAGAACACTTCGCTAAAGCTCCCATGGCTAAAGACTTCTCACCCCACCCCATCCCCCAACTCATACACATGACATCCTCAATGAGTGGTCCAGCAATAACAGGGAGGGCCAGTCTTAACATCTGATATTTATGAAGGAAAGACTAAAGAGAAAATAACACTTTCAGACCTTTACATATTATAAAGACATAAAAAGTCAGTCAACTTTAAAATACAGATCCTCTTGTGGACAACTAAACTTCAACCTCATATTTTCTGTGTGAATGAAGTGCTTAGTTACATAAAGTTGTAATATTAGGGAAGATATAAGTGGGAAAAGTTGAAAACAAATTTACTTTAATGTGATAGGTGCACATGCTTGGTTATGACCCTCAGTAATGTATCCATCTATTTATTTCATCTTCAGGGAAGAGTGGGAGTTTACATTTATTAATGCCAAGTCTCCTTGTAGTCTCCACCACTAATGTCTCCAAGTCATTCTGCATTTTGGTGCTGTCTCCCTTTTTGTTACTCCTCCAATTTTGGTGATGGCTGTAAATTGTATTTCTGCTAAAGTTGCACCCTCAACACACCTGGCAAAGAAACACATCTGACAAAGAGAGAGACAGAGAACAGAAGAGCTTTTTTCAAAATCAAATAAAGTTGGACCAAAATAAAACCCCAAATTCTTTTAACCCTAACTTTTGAAGCAAGTATCACTGCTTAGATACCAATGAGTCCTTCCCAATGGTGACAGAAGTTGCTCCACAGACCAGAGTATGAGAATTACTGATTTAAGGAAACCACCTTTTCATGCACAACCAAAAAGAGCAGGGTGAAAACACTACAAAGCGGCAGCAGTAGAGCTTTTCACGGTATACTACATAGTTCCATAAATAAATGACCATGATTACATTGAACAGTGTCTAAGAATTTATACCAAGTAATTTAAAATTTAACAAGAACATACACAACAGAATCCATTTAATCAGCACATCAGATGGATGGGCTTTCATCCCCATTAAACACCCCCATTCAATAATTCAATAGAAATTCTTCTGCCTGAATGTGCTGCTCCAGCTCCAATGTTACTGGAGGCACAAAGGTAATACAAATAATAAATGATAAGGCACACGTAGGGAATGAGCCACTTTATCCACAGGGACACTGACAGGGACACTGGGGAAGGTGTCTGATGCAGTAGAACATCCTGGGTTGTAGGTGTGGAAAGACCAAATCAGCACAAAGAGGAGCAAAATAATTTATACCGGCCATCTGTTAGAAGTGAACAACTTTCACTTCCTCCTTTATTACGAATGAACAGAAAAATTATAAGAAGGGTTTATAGACCACAATACCACTAATCCCCATTAAGGGCTACTACCTGCCCTATTAATAGCGCTGCCATTAACTTCTGTTAGGGTTAAATCATTTCTTTGGAAGATGTCCCAATTCAGAGGATTACTATTTGCAGTTCCCCTCCCCACGATTATATCACTAATATGAAAAATGAATGAGAAACTGAAAAAGCATGTTGAAATACTAAGTCTACAGATTCACTACCGATAAAATCATTAGACCTCTCCAGTACTATGCACGTTACAAATGTCAAAACAACAGAGCCCTGAAATTTGCTTTTAACTACACAGTACATTAAGTGATGGGAAGGTTACTGATCAGTGATGTCAATAGGCAATCTGAAAACAGCCAGGTGTTTTTGATTTAAAGCTATTTTATAACCATGGCGGTTGTTGTTTTTTTAAAAGAGAAGTATAAATAAAACTATGTTACATATGTACACCCCTTTGTTATTAAAATCCCTATTTTCATTTTCTGCACAAGAAGTCTGGAGAAAATAGGCAAATCCATGTTTATTTTGTTTGGTAAAAATAAAGTTTGATGACTGAAACTTAGAAAAATATTTCCTAGAGTTACTTAAACATTTCTCCTGTTCATTCTACTATACTTTGTTTGGAAGATAGATGCACCCATCCATGTACTGTACAAGATAAACAAATTAAGAGTGCAATAGTTTGTTAGACTCTTGTAAACAACTAGCAAGATGAACTGCATATGAAATTATGCATAATCTGCTGTTCACGCATAATTGATTTTTTCCATTGTATAATATTTAACCAACTGGCAATAATATCCAACTTGTATCACACTTAACTCCTAGCACCTTATGCGGTGTTCATATTAGATCTCAATATAAGCAAGGTCAGTAACGTAGATTGGAGAGCTTAAAAATATATATGTAGAAGAAAGATGTGCCACTCATTAAATAGAATCTTTTCCTCATATTCAGTATGGAATTTAAAACCTAGGGCCAGATTCTGTGCTGTGTCAGAGACATGGCACAGAAGAGGTAACCTACAGCATTTCTCAAACTGGGGTCCGCGGACCACCTGGAGGTCCCCCAGGCCTCACTGAGAAACTCCTGCCCCTCCCTCAACTCCCCCTGCTCCCCTAGGCATGCCTCCAGCACGCTGGGCAACCGGCTTACCTGTCCTGGCTCCCTGCCGCTTCCCTGCAGCCCTGGGGTGGGTGGGAAGGGGATCTCCATGCACTGCCCCAGCCCAGAGCCCACACCCAAACTCCTTCCCAGAGCCCGCACCCTCCCCCTGCACCCCAACTCCCTGCTAGGTGAAAGTGAGTGAGGATGGGGAGAGAGGGAGTGAGAGAGGAAGGATGGAGTGAGCGGGGAGCAGGGCCTCAGAGAAGGAGCAGGGTAGGGGCAGGGCAAGGGCTGAGCAAGGAGGCTGAGTGGGGGTTGTCCCTGAAAATTTTTAAATCAAAATGGGGGTCCTCAGGTTGCTAAAGTTTGAGAATCGCTGGCCTAGAGGAAGTGGTGGCAAAAGGTGGCTTTATACCACTTACACTCCAGGCTACTGCCGGGGTCAAAACAGCCCCTTAATTATCTATATTAAATTATCCTTGGAACGTCTCTAATTTACAGCAACAGCTGATTTGGAAATATTTCTTCCCGACAAAAAAAAAATCATTAATCTTTTTCTGTACAAATTTTCATGTTTCCCTCAAAAACACAAAAAATAATGTAGTGTCTGAACTCCTCCTCCCCTGGGCACTAGGCAAATTTACAATAGGCAGCATAGGGCTCCTTCATCAGGAGAATTTCTGCCAGTCTCTTACGGCTTATTTATTGCACCTTTACGTGTGTCTGTGTAGGTGCCAGAACTGGCCAACTGGTATGTTGTTTTAATACTCAGTTCTAACTGAGGTGCTGTGTTTTGGATGACAGAGCCTGAGGCCATTACCAGTGAGGGGCTAAACATGCTACTTTGGACAAGTTCTAACTGCAGTAACTACTTTCTACTTATACAAAATTGCTCTTGTAGGTTTAATTGGATAGATTATTATTCACTTCCCGTCCAATACAGTAACTCCTCACTTAACGTCCTCCCGGTTAACGTTGTTTCGTTGCTGATCAATTAGAGAACACGTTTGTTTAAGGTTGCGCAAAGCTCCCTTATTTTGGCAGCCGCCTGCTTTGTGCACTGCTTGCAGGAAGAGCAGCCTGTTGGAGCTAGTGGAGGGGGCTTGGAACCAGGGTGGATTAGCAGTCTCCCCTAAGTTCCCTGTGCGGCAGCCACCCAGCAGGCTATCAGTTGGTGGGCAGTTCAGCTGTCCTTCCCCCCATTGCCACATGCTACTCGTGCCCTCTGCCTTGAAGCTGTTCCCGGGAGCCTCCTGCTTGCTATGCAGGGGGAGCACAAAGAGGGGTGCTAATGTCAGGGTGTCCCCTCCCCCCACTCCTTTACCTCAGCTGCTGTCTCAACTTGCTGATCTACTTAAAAAGTCAGTGTACTTAGAATGGGGTCAGCATACTTAAAGGTCCAACACATCTCTCTCACACACGGTGTGTGTCTCTCTCTACCATGCTGTCTCCCCTCCCTCCATCCATGCTGCCTTATAGAGTGTGAGGCTACATTAACAACATGTTAACCCTTGAGGTCTCAGCCGAATGCTAGTTCATCATTTAGCAGCAAGGCATTCCCTGGGAAATATCCCATCCTCTGACTCCACCACCTCAACCAAGCTTCACAATCAACATGGCTGTGGACAGTATTAAATTGTTTGTTTAAAAATTAGAGAGAGAGTGTATATTTATCTAGTTTTTTGTCTGGTGAAAAGTATTTCCCTGGAACCTAACCCTCGCCCCATTTATATTAATTCTTATGGGGAAATTGGATTCGCTTAAATTCATTTCGCTTAAAGTAGCATTTTTCAGAAACATAACTGTACAGGAGTGCGATTTCTGAAGAACACGAATGCGTTGTACATTACTAGGTCTGTGTAGACCCTGCTAGCGAGTCTTAACGTAGAGTTGAGATAGTACTACTTTAGTGTGCACTAGCAGGGTCTACACAGATCAGTTAATGTGAGTGCATTTCCCAACCAAGTAGACAAGCTATTAATAAAAAGGCTTTCAATCTGTAAATGAAAGGCAGTGCAATACTGTCAAATTTCTGAAAGTCAGAAGTGTATTAGGTGAAACTGCTACAGGACAGGCTAGTTCTACAACAACTCAGAGTAGCACTTTTCATTTGTATATTTCAATAGCACTTTATAATAGTGGATATAGTTACCCCCATTTTACAGATGGGGATACTGAGGCACAGAAGTTAAGTGACTTGCACAAGGTTACATAAAGCAAAAGAAAGGCAGAATCAGGAATAGCACCCGCATCTCGACTCCCATTTTGGATCTTCACTGACCCACGACTCCTGTAGACAGACAATTATAGAAGATCTTAACAATCATTAATGAAAACTATTGCACAAACACACAAGTATGAGCTCTTCCAATTGCCTCAGTTTAAAATGCCCACAGGTACCTAGTCTCATTTGTACATAAATGGACAATAAAACTATGAATATATATTATACAATTTAATATACAAAACAGCTAATTTAAAACACGTAATTGTAGGGTGAACACTGCAGAAAGAAGCTGAGATTGTTCTTGAATAGCACCTGCCTTATACAACTAATATTTTACTCCATTTGATACTTAATTTTGAAGAGAATGAAACTTAGCATTTAGACTTTACATCCTCAAGGCTCTATACAAACAATTCTCACATGATTGTGAAATAAGGAAACATCCCACTTCATTAATAATTATGAGACACTCATATTATGGTGATAAATAGTACAAAAAGTACACAGATTTCAGAAATGGGGAAACTGAGGCAGAGAGGAAAAAGTAATTTTGCCCATTTCAATAGTGAAATTAGTGATAGAATTAGAATCCAAGAATTCATGACTCCCAATCCCAGGGTAAATGCTACTCATTGCTTAATTTAATCCTTTTAGGAACAAATATTCAGAAGTGTGTGCACAAAATGAGTTCCCTCTGGCAGATGCCAGATTTGCCCTTACAATGCACAAACTGATTTATAAGCACAAATTAGGCTATTTGTGTGTCTAAATGGGAACATGCAAAAGTGCACGTGCACTATTTTTGCATGTGTCCATTTAAATACTTGGCCCTTTATTTGTAAACCATAAGAACGTGCAAAAAATTAAATATAATTTTGCTATTACAACTGGTATCATACAACACTGCAGTCAGGAACTAGCTCTAATATTACCAGAACAATTAATTTATTCCTATATATATATGAATCATTTTGAAACCCTTTTTTCTTTCATTCTATATAGTAGCATTAGGCATAGCTTGAGCTGTAAATCTACTTTAGTGAGTTAGTGTTTATTGGGTAAAAAAGTGAATTTTTAATAGTCAAGCTCTCGAGAGAAAAATTCTTGCACAGATGGAGTTTAATATTAAAGCATATGTTTTATTTTAAAATATATGCTTTTAGAATCTTTGCATAAGAAATTGGCTATACGTACAAATATGATTTAATCATCTATCACTGTATTTTGGAGGTAATCATCCTTCCAGGAATATAACTCTGATTGATGATGTACTTTGAGCAAACCAGTACCTAAATTCCAAGAGAGAATCTGATTGTTGGTTTAACATGGATGAAAAAATATGGTTTAATTATTTAAAATTGGTAAAAGAGGTGCTATATTGCACAAGGCAATAAACGAGATGTGGGAAATAATCATGGACACTGAGACCCAGGAGCAAGGCTGCGAAATGGTCACAGAGGTGCAGCACCACCAGGCTGCCCCCCACCAGCAACCACAGCACACCCCAGGCCGCCCCCAATGAGCACCCGTGGCACCCCCAGGAGGCCCCCTCCCCCGATTTAGTCAGGGGTATATAGTACAAGTCACTGACAGATCACAGGCCGTGAATTTTTGTTTACTGCCCATGACCTGTCCATGACTTTTACTACAAATGCACGTGATTAAAATGTAGCCTTACCCATGAGCACTTAAAAAAAGATTGAGCCCAGTGTTCTACCTTATATTCTCTCATTAAAGCAGGCTCTACCCTGCAAGCTGTG
Source organism: Trachemys scripta elegans (assembly GCF_013100865.1). Taxonomy (NCBI): domain Eukaryota; kingdom Metazoa; phylum Chordata; order Testudines; family Emydidae; genus Trachemys; species Trachemys scripta. The sequence continues at coordinate 61,161,572 of NC_048307.1, read as the reverse complement.
TGAGCTATTTCCGAATACACATGCTGTATATGCCTACCGAACCCTGGCAATACCATTATTTAATGGATTTACACCAGTATGTTCAGATATCTGGAGTTTGAAGCCAAGGTTCTTTAATAGCTTTCTTTCATGAATCTCTAAGTTTAGGATGGGGAGGGGGGAGAAGAAAGAGGAAAGAGAGGAGGCTTTTAGAAATGTATCCTTTTGGAATCTAAAATTTTATTCAATAAGGTACCAAACTTGCCCTCAAGCATCTCAGGCAAAGTGAGAAGGGGGTGGGAAAATCAACTTTCCCAATGCACAGAGCTAAAGCAGAATCTAAAGTCTAAAAAAATCCTCTTCCCTAACGCACCACATATATGGTTGGACTGCCCCTAAACTGCTGCTGCACACTGCTATATTGGGAACCTCTGTGCAACAGCAGGGGCTCCTAGCACCTCCCCTTCACTCCCAGCACAAAACTACACTAGTTCCATTTTCAGATGTTCTTTATACCTGTACAGGAAGGAAGCAAAATCTGATCTTAAGTGCACCCTGAAAAAACTCCATACTATCCATCACCTATCATGAATTAGGTCCAACTTGCATGTCGCCAATATGGCCTGATGCACTCTGAATAGAAATGCTCCATAAAATTAAGCTCTACAGTGTTACAATAACTAAAGTATTACATCTAACCTGTGATGTCCTTTTTCCATTAACAATTTTTTCTAATGCAAGTTCATTGTTATGGCAGATATCAAATTGAAAAACTAAAGTCTGGCCCACAGAAAACTAGCTTTGTTTGTATATCTAAAGAGAATCAGAATTTCCTTTTTAAAAACAGTGCAGAAATAGTCACAGATCTGTAATCCAACTAATAAAATGAATTTCTGCTTTAAGTGTTGCTGTACCAGACAAGATAGGGTTTAAATCCTTTTCTTGTTTATAACTAGGACTTACCAGAGCCCTTGAGGCTCTTGCCTGCAGCCAAAGTCCTTGCAGTACCTGTCATCTTGGGAAGCAATTCCATCATCTTCAGCCCAGTATTAAAACAAAATTACCTTTCTCCTGATTCAGTCACAAAAGCAAATTTTCTAAGAGAAAAATGACAATAGCTTTAGCAAGGCCTAGTCTTATTTACAACCTTTTTGGTAAAACCAGAGTGAATAAAAACCTCATAAAGCAGAACTTTCTTTCTCAAAACAATAGCACCCAGTTTTCTCAGTCTTTTCCTGCAGGTTTCTGTAAGAATTCCCAAAAAGGTGAGTCCAGGATCAGTGTATTTTTGTGCAACTGGAATCCCTTTATTAGTATATACTTTAGATCAGGCATTAAATTACAGCTTACAATTTTATTAACGTATTTGATTATGTTCACTGTTTTGTTGCCCCAAACATACACAAGCTGCTTAATTTCTTATTTAATATAGGGCAAAGATATCAGAAATGCAGCATTTTAAAGATCTAAACACATATAAAGGGATACTTAACTTGCATGTGCACAATGCTCAAAAATGGATACATTTGTACCTTTCAAAGAGAAAATATTCTCTGCCTTGGTGGAGTCTGAGCACTCATCTTCATTCAGGAATGTATTTTAGCATCTGATTTCACCCTATCAGCATACATTTCCTGGCTAATCTGGCAAATGATTTTGAGACCGTATTAAAAATCAGCACTTACCCAGCAAATACAATTCATATCAGTCAACCAAACACTGATCATCAGGTTTATGTGGCCACTATGTATCACACTTAACAGATCTTACAATTAAACTTTACCTTCATGTCCTAAACGCCTGTAATTGTTATTTATATAATTTTAAATATGTTTTAACAGCAGTGTGTTAGCATTTAGAATACTCTAAATTGACACTTAATTCAAATGGATCTACATTTTTGAATCCAGGCACATCAGTATTCCCCCACAGTCTCTTTTTGAACATACAAATTGTAATTCTATTTTTATTTAAAACAGCATACAGGTATATACATTTTTGAAATAAGGTAGTTTTCCAATTGAATTTACCTCCTATTCATATCAGGAATGAAACTGCAAATTATGATTTTTCAGTGTAATTAGCAGTGACAAGGAAGTAAATAATACTTAAAGTGTTTTTGAAAGGCTTCCCTAATCATGGTGTAGGTAAACAGTTGTCCATTGAAAGTTATTTATCTGAGTGCAAAACTGATAACACTTTGGATGAAGAAAATACTACTATGAATATCCAACATACCTATACTTTAAAGCAACTTTTCTGTCAACATAATTACAAAAGCATTAAGTTACATTATACATGGTAAAAAGTTAGATTTATTGCATGTTTGAACTAGCCTGGTTTTGTGGCACAGATTCGAGTTCCAGTGGTTATACAGGTGATGGTTCCAATCTCCAAACTGGAAGCCACCCTTCTATTGGCAGCCTTCTCCAAACAACAGTAAAACTTGCATCGGTGTTAGTTGTTCTAATAGACTATGCTAAATCAAGAAGAGTTCTTTTAAATATGGAAGGAAAAAAAAACACACAAAAACATTTTCCATTGTTACATTTTAAGCAGTCTATTTCCCCCTAGTGGGATATAGTAAAAAGCTAACACTCCACTGCAGTAAATACAGACAAAATGTGATTCTGCCATCCCTTGTAGGTGCAAAGGTGCAATTTACCCACCACTGGAGGGGTACGGCATACCAAATTAGAAAAGACTTGGACCCAAGTCTACTGAGGAAAACTGCCACTGAAGCCAATTATACCTTGAATTATTAGCTAGATAAAAAGGTAATTACACTGTCTGTCCCTGGACAATAAAGAGGTATATATTATCTCAAATGAAAGGCTTTATGTTATGCATCACTGATAAGGTTTGTCCAAAAGCATTATCTGTAGGACAGCCATTTCATGCCAATTACCTCATTTTTATAATTACAAACAGTACTGGGTGACTTGCAAAATAACTTTTGCTCAGTAAAGTATATTTTTCTCCCAATAAAGAATTGAGAGTACCTTCCCTTAAAAGATATAATTAAACACGTCTGGTGCTTCACACACAGCAGAACACAAAAAAGAAAGATATGCATCTAGGGTATGTTTAATCACCTTTCATTTCAATGAACAAATGTCAAATGAATCAATAATGCACGAGTCAGAACTCTGAAGAGGAGAGTCAAAAAACAGTAAGTAAGTTGAGGAAGTAAAAATAGAAGGAAAAAAAGGACAAGGTTTTTAGGACTCTTCTTCCATAGCTACAGCCTCTTGCAATTTCTGTACCATTTTCTCCTCCAGCCGTTTTGCTTTGCCTTCAAAAGAAAAGAAAAATGACACATTTTAACTGAACAAACTTTTATTTAACAAAAATTGTCTAGAGAGAATTCTCAAATTACAGCAATCAAGTTAACACATATTTGTTATGACCTTTATTATCAGCTAGCCATAGTGACAAAGAGGTTTTAACAAAAGGCAGAGCTGTCATTACTTTAATGCCACAACTAAAATCAGCTTCACTTTCGCATAATACACTGATCATTCGCCTCATCTAGTACTATGGACTTTTGCCAGTATCAATCAGAACTTCATGCAGTAGCATTAACCACTCCTTTGGTAAAGGGAGCGAAACTGAGAGGCTCCTGCTCACTTCTCCAGTTTTAGAAGAACGGTCCCAGGAAAAAGGGATACAGAGGGGAGGATCAAAGCGGAGTGAAAAATAGGCAAAAGCACACCGCTCTTTTACACTGCCCACTGTTAGCACCACACAGAGATCTACAATATTATAGACAATTTGCTGTAATGGACTATATTAACATAACCATATAAAATAAGGAAATTTAAAATATAGTATATCAAATCAACATCCAAGATCAATTTACTAATAATTTTTTCAAGGCATTAATAGACAAATTTTCAGCTGATCTTCATTTTGCATAAGGGTAGTTGTGTGCCTAAATACATGCAAAAGATGGAAATCATTTGAAAACATATCCTATAAAGAACGTATTTAAGAATAAAACAAATTTCATAAATAAGACAATGTCTACACAATCTATTTTACCAATACTTTTTAATGCATAACCTAGTATTTGTAGTAAAGAATTTTGGACCAGCAGAAAACCAGTTGGGAGGAACAGATTTTTTCCAACTGTAACCTCAAATGGAACCAAGAAAAATGTAAACTTTGCTCAGTAATGGAGAATATAAATTCATATCTGTGCATTCTTCAGATACATTTTGATTAATATTAACTAGACAATTCAAAAATAGTTGTTAATTAGCTGTAACATATTAAGTTTAATAAACATTTGCATTTGAGACGTCATGTTACAAACACTCAATTATAGAATGAAAGACAAGATGAGTGAGGTTCAATAAAAGATAATACCTCACCCACCTTGTCTCTCTCATGTCCTGGGACCAACATGGCTACAACACTGCAAACAACTGAATTATAAAATGTCACTTTCTCAGATGGGATTATTTGCTAACATTTCAAGAAGTCCAACATTGTACAGATGTAGTAACTACAGTATAATTCAATGTATGCCAACGACTAAATTTAAAATGATGGAAACCAGACACATAACGAGGTCAGCTGATTATTTTGGTACTGTAGAATTTGAATAGGTAACAGACACTGATGGAATTCTGCCTGCCATGGGTGAAGGACAGATGGGGGAGGCTGGTCTTGTGGGGGAAGGAGAAAGAAGGGGATTATATCTGGCTCATTAAATGATGGACGTTGCTCAAAATAATTATACATGAACTATCCAACCAAGAATTCAATAAATCCAGTTCTTACCTGCATGTGGAGCCCGAACAAGATGTATGTTTTGCTTGACTTCTTTGATGTCTTGTGCCTTCTGCAGCTCTTTGCTCTTCTTTAATCTGAGAAAAATAAGGGGGATTATTATTTGTGAGATTATATACTAAAGCTTAACTTTTTTTTTTTTTTTAAATAAATTTATATACATCATGTGTAGGGCTCGGTATCTGTCACGGAATTTGCGGAAGTCACAGATTCCGTGACTTTCCCTGACCACCGTGACTTCTGCAGTGGCTGGTGTGGCTGACCCCAGGGCTGCCCAAGCAGCTGCTCAGGTGGCCCCAGGGACAGCCACACCAGCCACTGAGCAGCAGTCTTAGGGGCTGCAGGAGCCATGGCGGGTGGGCGGCCTTGGGGACAGCAGGCGCAGCCACTACTCAGTGGCCCTTGGCAGCTGGTGCCATTGGCCCACCCCCAGAGCAGTAGCCCCCCTCCAGCCTCCCAGAGCAGTGGCCCTCTCCCTTGCTAAGATTTAGTTAGTGGTATATAGTACAAGTCATGCACAGGTCACAGGATGTGAATTTTTGTTTATTGCCATGACTTTTACTACAAATACCTATGACTAAATCGTAGCCTTAATCAGGTTTATTAAATCTTAGTGAAATTTCACATCTCTCTGAGTCCACTAGGGAATTATAGTGGTAGTTTTACAACTAAAATAGAATCCAATAAATACTGATGCAATGGGATGACAGAGAAAGTTTCAAACTATGAGAAGTTTATTCAGATTTTGGAAACCTCAAATTACGTACAAGTCTTCCCCCACCTTCCTACAAATATCAGAATACAGCTCCTAATGTTTGGCAAGATCTCCTTTCCCTTGAACAGTCAGCATTCTGTAGACTCATTTCTCAAGCTTCCTAATGTGTTACCATGCTGACCAATATTGTCTTATTATTTTCTTGTACTTCCTAGTCCGTTTCCATCTGCTGTCTGTTGTCTTAAACAGCTTGTAAACTCCTTGGGGCAGGGACTGTTTTGTTGTGTTACTGCAACGCCTAGCATAATTGTCCATGACTCTCTTGTGTGCTATGGTGCCACACATAATACATCAATAATACTTGCACTACTGTTCGTGTGTCAGGAGCAAACAGCCATTTAAAATTTGTGAGCAACATCTCCATGGAGCAAGGGCATCTCTTTGCCACATGCCTGTACAGCAGAATGCAACCCAGAACCTGATTGGGATTTCCTAAGTGCTACTGCAAATCCTTCTCACCTGTTCATGATAAATTTAGCTTGGCGTTTTTGTTTGATCTCTTCCACTCTCTTCATTGCTTCAACTGAAACAAACAAAAAAACCCAGAGTTTTTAAATATTTTTAAACTTGTGTGTTTGATAATCGAATTAACATCCTGAAACAATTTAACTAGTACTGTTTTAAAGGCACATTTTACTATAATGTGTTCCTTAATATGCATAGAACCTAGAGTAAAAGGAACATCTAATGATTATACTAGAGAAGTTCTCTTTGCAATGTAGTATTCACGGATACTATTCTGTAGCTAGAAATTACCATCAATTTTACTTTTAAATTTCAGTTCAAGCTTCCACTTGGTCTATACAATCTCTCTCTTATCCTTACCATCATTTCTCACAATGGAGGACTTTTGTTTCCAGTTCACCATTATCCAAATGTCATTACCCTTTTCCCCTTAATAATACTTCTTCCTAACTTAAAAATAAATGGTGGTCTCACATGCCACAAAATCATCACGACTGAAACAAAATATAGCAAACTAGTGCAGAATCAATGGGATCAAAAGAACAGGACTGCACAGCTTTAAAAGACAGTAGGAGGCAGAATCACTTAAACACTAATATAATTATTAAGAATGCAGTTCAATTCTATACTCTGATTCTCTAACACAGAGGTTCTCAAACTGTGGTCCACGGACCAGTGAGCTCCATTCAGGTGGTCCAGGGATAGTTCCAAGGTGTGCGCCTGGGCTGACGCACACAAGAGAATGAAGGCAGGCGTGGCTCCTCTAATTAGGTGCCTGGACTCAGGAGAAAACGCACATATAAGGTGAGATGGTGGCCTTGGGGGAAATTGGGGGTAGGTGGGATGGGGTAGTGGGTGGGGGAAATTTGGGATGTGCAGGGCTGCGGCAGCCAGAGAAAGAGGTGACTTTCACAAGCTCCAGGGCTGCGGCTGCTGGGGAGAGATGGCCCTCCTTCCCAGCCTCAGCTCTGTGGCTGGTGTGGCAGGGGAGAGACATCCCTCCTCCTTCTCAGCCCCAGCTTGGGGGCTGCCGCAGTGGGGGAGAGAGGGCACAACCATCACATTAGAAAGGCAAGACTACGGATATTAAAATATGAATTGTGTGCTTTTATTTGTAGAACAAAAAAAGTTAATTATTATTCATTTTTTATATAATGCTTTTATCCAAAGTGCTTTACGATAACTAACGATACAAACAACATTTGGAAAGATCATTAAAGTGGTCTGCTGAGACCCTCAGCAATCAAGTGGTCCACACACACAAAAAAAAAAAAAAAAAGTTTGAGAACCACTGCTCTACCAGTTCTTCAAAAAATAAGGACTAAGTGAAACCCGATGCCTGCTCACAGCCTGACTGCCCAAAAAATCTGAACTCGTTTGAACAGTGATGTGAAACAAAAAACCAATCTAAGGAAGATCAGGTTAATCAAAGGTTAAAGATGCATAAATCCAGTAAAAATATGCTCTCCTTCCATTCCCAAATCTCTTGCCTATAATTGATGAGATTTACAAACAACGGCTCAATCAAACCTGGGGCTCGATTGACAGTGCTGTAAATTGAATAGGCAGCACAGGTATACCAACAAACTCTACAGAGCAAATATGCTGTCACATCAACATACTAACTTTTTTTTTTTTAATGTAAACAATGCAAAGACAACCTAAGTATCACTTTGAGATCATGTTATAAGTGACAAGTAATGTAAAAGTAATGTGACACTTATTTTTTAAGCAGAAACTCATCAATTCCTTGCTGTTGGGAGTGGAAATTTTTTATTTAAAAAAATGGACTACTTGTGCAAACAGACTGAACGTTAGGTACCTACTAGCAAAGATGTAATACATACTTACACAGGAACCTAAAGATAATTGTGGAAACACTAAAGGTGAGTCATTAGAAAATGAAGCAGGAGTCCTAGCAGTTATGACTTTTTAGAAAAAAGGAACAGCATATTTTTGAATCACTATGCTCTTCAACTCTTTACTATTTTGTTGTTGAAACAATTGCAAAATTAGCTATTTAAGTCTTAACAAAACTTAATATTAATTTTTAAAAATATGTTTAGTTAACATCGCACCATCACAGCAGCGAAGAGTTAAATAATTTATCTAAATTTTAAAAGGTCTGGATAATTTTACTAACAACTTGCGTAGGTTCACCTCTAAGGGTAATCACCCTGAAGCATGAGATTTGTCATCTGATTGTTGCAGGAATAAAGCTTTTTTTCGTATGCACATAAATAAACGATTAGACCAATGCATGATGGGTTTTTCTTCACTTCCATCTCAGGGATCAGGTATTAGCCAGTCAGAGGCAGGTCAGTCAACATGAAAGATCAATGGTCTGATTTGTATGGCAAATCCTGTGCTCCTAACAATACGATTGTGAGAAAATGCTGAACACAGACCAAGTCAGAGTTTTTAGAGTGGTACTCAATTTTTAATTCTCACCATCATACTTCTCCCTCAAATGCAATAGGAGCTGTCCAATCTTCTTAATTTTCTGGCTTTTTATTGGCTTTCCTGACAAAGTCTTTTGGTCAAATTGTTTGTTTTAAAAAACTAACAAGGACAAGAACATTTCTGGTAGAAAGCTATAAATCTTCAGAGCTATGGTGATCTATTGTGTAACTATGTATTCGGAATTTAGGCATTTTTAATACATACTGCACAAGAATGAAAAGTATTAACTACTTCACGTGTTACACATTACTTGCTTTCCAGATTTCATTAAAAAAAAATCTAAGCTGGTTTTAAGAACACAAACACATACAAAAGTCATTGCAACATCAGTAAAAGCATTTTAAAGAACTGTTATGTGTACAAAAGTCAATTTATCAGATTGCTCTGAAATTAGGTATTCAAAAAGCCTCAGACATCAAGTTTCAAACAGAAGAATGTGTTTTACAGCAGAGTTATATACCTATGAAAACTTTTGTAGTGAAAATTCTGTGAATGACAATGATTTACAAAGGCAAATATTGTAATTTATGATTACAGTTGATAACTGAGCATCATATAGAGTGATAAGAATCATATATTCTATTACTATTGTTTTGTAGAAATGGAAGCAGAAAAAAAAAGTATATCTGTAATCCGAGTAGAATCTTGGTTTGTGTTGAGTAGTCCCTATCAAGTTTGATATTGCCCTTTTTACAAGTGGAGAAAAAATGTGGACTCATTTACCATAAAAGGCAGCAATCATAAGGGACAGGTCTATCTAGATTATAATGCAAAATTAAATTTGTTTTTTGTATGAAAATACCAAGAATAACCCATTTCATTTCAATGACGTGCAGCTGGGAGGCAGAACAGAAATTCCTGTTCTACTTTGGGGCACATTTAAAAATAAATCTCTTTTCAGGTTTCTAATATTTACAAAAGACTAATTATAAATATGAACATCAAGATTTAAAGTCTTCTGACAACTGAACATGGAAAGAAGATCTTATTCCCAGCTAGTCTTCTAGAAAAGCTGGCATTTCCTAAAGTGACTTACCAGTTTTGCTCCACAGCTCTCTCTGGTATTTCAGTGGCTCGTTTCTACGTTTTTCGAACTCAAATGAATTATCCTGTGTAAAAAAAGGAAAGTGAGTACAGCTTACATTTAGATGCAGTAAGTGGGAAATACACAGTTTTAGGAACAAGTAGCTGCATAAATAAAGTTATTATCCATAATTTACATTTGTGAAAAGAAATCTAAAGGATCTCAACATAAAATTCCCTTCATTTTATCTAAATATCTATTATAGATATTTCTCTAAACCTCTAACAAATTAATTTAAATACAAAATATCTTAGCAGCTCTCAATACTAATTTCTGCTACATATAATTGAATCCTAAACTTAATATTTTTAAATATACTTGTGTGTCAGGTCTTTAAAGGAAATACTTCCCCCCACCCCCACCCAAAGCGGGGCTGAAGACCAGCAATTACCCAATATGATCATTTTGTGAAGTAACGTTGAGTCTTGGCAGGGAGTGAATAAGCCAGAGCCTTGTTGTGATGGCTAGGAAAGAACCCATAGAAGTTACTCATAGCAGCAGCAGGCAAGAATGCTAAGAGGCAGAATTACGCACTCTGACCTACGCTATGTTACTATGTTAATTTAACAGAAGATAGGGGAGAAAGAATAGGCATGAGAGAAACACCTTTCACACACAAAGATACTTAACAAGAGGAAGCAGGCAAGCAAACAGACTGCCTCAGAGATGAGGGTGATGTTATTGACATGAACTGTGACCATATAGATCATTGTTGCAACCACTGTTATATATTTGCAGCAAATATTGTACAAAGGTTGTTGTGTGAGGTGTCTATAAAAAGGTTATGATTTGCTGGTTATAATTATGCTATCTTTATGTGTGTATCTTTTTGTAGTTGAAGTTATAAATATTGCCTATGTACTCGTATCTCAATGTGTTTTGATTCAAAGTAGCCTCAGTGAAGCAAATTTGGTCAGCTTCTTGAGAAAGGATTATTCTCAGTAAGTGTCCAATCAAGCAACACTTAACTGACAATAAGAACGGGAGTACTTGTGGCACCTTAGAGACTAAAATTTATTTGAGCATAAGCTTTCATGGGCTACAGCCCACTTCTTCGGATGCATAAAATGGAACATATATTGAGGATATATATATATACACATACAGAGAGCATGAAAAGGTGGGAATTGTCTTACCAACTCTGAGAGGCCAATTAAGTAAGAGAAAACTGATAATGAACTGTGGGAGATGCCAATCCACATATGAGCTTTCCTGGGAACATTCAAACTAACATGTAAACAATAGCATCAGCCTGTAAAGAACAGAGTCACGCATAGACATGTAATTTGCCCATGTGACTCCAAACTCCATCTTGTTGCTGTGATTTTGCAGAGGAGAACCAAGGGGTTTCCAGCCACAAGAGAAAGAATATAAAAGGCCCTGGAAACCCCTCCATTTTGTCTTCAATCCTGCTTCTTACTTCTGGAGAAACCTTGCTACAAACTGAAGCTCTGAACAAAGGACTGAATGACCCATCCAAGCTATGGATGTACTCCAGAGACATGATTTAAACCTGCTGTTTATTCCATCACTGCTACAAGCCTGAACCAAGAACTTTGCCGTTACTGTATGTAACTGATTCCATTTAACCAATTTTAACTCTCATCTGTATTTTTTTCTTTTTATGAATAAACCTTTTGGATTTTAGATTCTAAAGATTTGGCAACAGCATGATTTGTGGGTAAGATCTGACTTGTATATTGACCTGGGTCTGGTCATTTGGGATCAGGAGAACCTTTTTTCTTTTACTTGGGTATTGGTTTTCATAACCATTCGTCCCCATAACGAGTGGCACTGGTGGTGATACTGGGAAACTGGAGTGTCTACGGAAATTGCTTGTATGACTTATGGTTAGCCAGTGGGATAAAACCAAATTCCTCTCTGTTTGGCTGGTTTGGTGTGCCTTAGAGGTGGAAAACCACCAGCCTTGGGCTGTAACTGCCCTGCTCTAAGCAATTTGTCCTGAATTGATACTCTCAGTTGTGTCCAGCCAAAGGCAGCATCATTACAATGAACTAACGATGAGAACATGTTGCAGGAGGTTCTACGTGGGCACTAACACTCTATATCAGTGTTTCCCAAACTTGGGACGCCGCTTGTGTAGGGAAAGCCCCTGGCTGGCCAGGCCGTTTTGTTTACCTGCTGCGTCCGCAGGTCCGGCCGATCGCGGCTCTCATTGGCCGCAGTTCGCTGCTCCAGGACAATGGGAGCTGCTGGAAGCGGCGCAGGCTGAGGGACATCCTGACCGCTGCTTCCAGCAGCTCCCATTGGCCTGGAGAGGCGAACCGCGACCAGTGGGAGCCGCAATCGGCCGGACCTGCGGACGCGGCAGGTAAACAAACCGGCCTGGCCCAGCCCACCAGGGGCTTTCCCTACACAAGCAGTGTCCCAACTTTGGGAAACACTGCTCTATACGTTAATCACCATAGAGAGTTGTCTGCAGAGAGCTAGAGAACCACTGCCAAACATCTCTTATCCTTCCTGCTCCCTTCATCTCATTGAAAACACAACCACTGACTTCTCCACTGCAATGGGACAGCCCTGTTTTGGAGATGTGGAGGCTTGAGCCAACCCTCTCCATCTTCAGATGGACGAAGGAATCCTTTGCTTATGAGAGTTGAACTATGCAGACATCACCTGCTGTGCTTCAAAGGGGGACACTGACTGCAAGCAGAGGGAAGGAGAACAGCCAACACAAACTGACGTGGTTCTCTGTTCCCACCACCTCTAACATATCATACCCACAGCAATCACAACTCTTTTTAGTGGTTAGTTCCCAGCAGGCTCCTTCCTCCCTCACAAAGTAATCCCTGCATTCCTGTCTGTCTCTGGAACTACCTATTCTCTCCTCTCACTCTTCCCATGCCTGTTGCTACATAACTTGATGTAGGATGGGCGTCATCCAAACCTGCCTTGCACCCCCAGTGATGAAGTATCTGGAGATCTGTGGCATTTAATCCTGTTGAGCTCCACCATTGACCAGCTACTGAGAGCACCATAGTAGCATCTCTGCCCAGTGTGGCAATAGCGGGGCTATCTTCTGCTGTCCACTCCATGTTGTTGCTGAGAGAGAGCCCTGTGGAGCTCTCTCTCAAATATCAGTAGGTCAGGGTTTATTCATGGTTTTGAGATTGAGATTTTGGGGACCCTACATTACTACCACCCTCCAAACAGCAAACATATTGGCCATAACCCTCACTTTTTTGTTAATCAGGGACAAGTCACCATTTTAAACAAAGAAAACTTGGTTTGAACGGAGAGCAGAATGGGCAGCAGTTCTCCTGAGTCAGCACCAGGTAGTTATGCACAACGAAATAACTAAAAATGGTACCAGAGGGCTATTCACTGAATCTAATACATCATTTGTTCATTTCCAGATAGTTCTCAGAAAAATGCCAAAGCACCACTTGTAAACGGTCTCACACAATTTAACATCATTCACAATCTTCATTGAAAAAAATCTTACTGAAGGTCAGTTTTAAAGACACTGGCAGACCAAAAAATTCCTTTTTTATCCGTTAGCTGGAACTGCAGCTGTAACAATAATACCAATCCTTTCAACTCCTCTGTATTTGAACATCTTGATTCGATAAACATCTTAATAGCAAGAAGAGAGAATGCAGAGCGCTAAAGGCCAAATCATTTTGCCATGGCTCTTAACAGCTAGAGCTGCAGACCCTCAACACCCAGGAACTGCATCCCTAATTGTTAAGTACCCTACTCTCTTTCCAAACCAACCTCAGATTGCTTACTGTTTGGAGAAACATTCTAAATTGTTTATTGTCTACATAGATGTAATTTACATTACATCCTTCTGCCAAAAATCATGTTTGTGTGGTGAACTTAAGAAACAAGAGTAAGATATTAACATGTTGGGTGAAAGACTATGGGTTTGGGAGGCAGGAAGGAAGTTTTGTTTTTTGGAGTTGGGGGGGAAGGAGGATATTGAGTGAAGCTAGTTCTAGGTATACACAGATCAGAGTAACTGTTTTAGGCTTTGTCCATGCCATTGTCTTTTCAGTTACCATCTAAACAGTGAAAAGAAACACTTTGCTCACCTATAACACCTTTCAGCCAATGACTGCAACACACTTTGCAAAGAAATTAAGGCTCACAACACCCTTGCTAGGTATGCAATAACACTTTTTACAGATGCTGAAGAGAGGTATGGTTATATAGGTCATCTATGGCAAGAACCAGGGCAATAATCCAGATCTCCGCGCTCTATTTTATGCTTTAACTACAAGACTAACTTCTCAGTAAAAGAAACAAGGAACATAAGCCCAATGGTTTTGCAGGAGCCATAAGATCACCATTAAGCACCTAATCAAGTCAGACTACAGACACTTCAAAAGACACAAGAAAAACCTAGAGAAATATTCTGGGATTCTAAAACCTTGTAATGTTGTTTCTGAGCTTTAAGAGCCATTTGTGCAGAAAAGCAAGTAGGAAGAAATTTGCAACTTTTCACAGTGATGCTTCTTGGTACTCTGAAAGCAAGACTTAAACCCAAACTATAGTCAAGGGAGGTAGAAAAAGTTCTAGATGGCTCCAGTCTACTTGGGCTAGGGGAATTTTCAGAAATCAAAATGCAACAACCTGGAGTAGATCCATCAATTAGGTCAGAAGTTAGAAGTGCCATAAGCAGTAGTCTAAATGTAGGTCTTAATGGTCATCTTAATTCTGAACCAAGAACCCTGGTAACAACCCAAGGGGAGAGGATGAGAAATGCGAAGACAAATATTTTGCTCTGTCCTAAATTATTCTGAGTAGCCTTAACTAACACCAACTAGAATAGCAAAAAGTTTTATACAGCTGTCTCAGGAAGTCTCTTTCCTCTACCACGTGGAGGAAAAACGTCTCACTAGTATTCCCAGACTAGCTGACCAAATGCCACTCAGAAAGGAAAGACAGCCCAAAAACAAGCATTGATTAGATATTCCATCCAGTCCAAGTACAGCAGCAAGAAATCCTCAGAGAAAATAATTGTGTGTTAGTACCAGAGATCTCAACACCCGCTAAGCACAATGTGGCTGCAAAAGCCTCTCAGCACTCCAGAAGCACTCCTAAAAAGACACACACAGCACTGTCCAGTTGCTGGTTATATTACAGCGAATGACAGCATTCATTTGCTGCTTGCGATGCTAAAAAAAAGTAGCTATATACTGATTGGACAATGTTCAATTCAGCACATATATTTTAGTGGGATTTTGATAGGTAGTTCTGGTGCTACCCATGACTCTGTAGACGATGCCACCTCTTTTCAGTTTATCTTCCCTAATAACAAGAACCCTTTAGGTCTAAATAGAGCTTTTATCTACAATATACTGTAACTTGGCCTCATATTTGAGTTTCGTTTTTCCTTTTCTTTATAAATTAGAATAATGTCAGCTTCTGTTAGGATACTGTTAAGCCTAAAATCTGAAGTGAGGAGCTTAAGAGAATGTGAGAACAGAACAAACTAAGATCTTCTGACCATTCTTCCTACTCCATCAGATCAGGGATCTCAAAAAAAAAAAACCACACCACAGTAAAACTCTTCTAAATTAGTTTTTAACAGTATAAAGACACACAGTACCTCTTCAGAAGGCCCAGTTATTACATGACTGCCTAAAGATTATGTCTGGCAGCCACATTAAAAAACATACTCTTGGCTAACTGCATAATAATGTCTACAGGGAAGTTACACAGACAGCCGTAGGTCACTAACAGTACCAAAAAAGTACTGAGCACCCTTATTATTCTGTTAATAAAAGCTAATTAAATCCCAATAATCCTATATTTAAGGACGGTCCTAGCTATGTATGCATATTTAATCAATTTCTCCCAGGGAAGTAACTCTGTCTTGAAATTCTTTTAACTTTTTTTTAAATCTATTTCATGCTTGGGAAATGAAAGAATCCTTGTGGGGGAAGATTCTTCTTATAAATTCTCTCCTTATAGAGAAAGATCAACATAGTTGACTGCCTTACACTTCAGAAATCTATATAGTCTACAGATTAAATTAAAGATCCTTCAGAACAAGAAGTATAATACAAGGGGAAAATGCTTTTGCTAAAATGAATGTAAACAAGAGAAATATTCTTTTCCAATAAATAAGTTTGGAGTCTGAGGAAAGCATAAGCAAGATGTTTGTCAAAATTGCATCATCATAACTGCCGCACCTGAAGCACTGAAAGTCTAGAACTTGATGAGCAGAGCATTTAACGACAGGCTTAAGAACAAACTGGTAGGCTTGTTAGTTTTCTCTGATATGACACCTGCCCATGTAGTAATGTAGTAAGTGAAGGCAGCATGGTAAAGGCCTAATGAAGGCCCAGTACGAAGCCTGAACCAAACTAAAGTAATGGTCAAGGCTTTGCTAGCATAGAAAGCAAAGGTAAGCTGTGAGCAAAAGGCAGGCCCTGCTCACAGAAGTTGGCAAGGAAAGGGCTGATGTTGCAGAAATACATATTCATTTAGCATAGTTATAGTATAAACATGGTACCAAGACATACCATACGGGAACATTCCACAGATAACATGGAACAGACCGACCCATCCCAATGACAGGGGCAAAAGGGTAAAATGATGGATAGAGATGTTTTGATCGAACCAACAGGTACAAGGTGCGAGGCGGCCCCTTACTGCATAGAGGGGTTGTACCTTGCTACGTAGAGGGGTTGCACCTCAATACGTCAGGAGTGATATGTAACTTGTTTGTA